>NC_057812.1:158774679-159074679 GCF_018294505.1 Triticum aestivum | reverse complement strand
ACGGCCGATTTCCGCCGGCCCCTGCACGCACATGGCGAGCTGACTGGGGCGGCCGGGTCGCTTGTACGTGCCGGTGAAGTTGTGCACGAAGTCTTGCTCGAAATCGACCCATGCGTTGATGCTGCTCTCTGGCAGACTGCTCAACCAGGTGCGGGCCGACCCCTAGAGCATGAGAGGCGTGTAGTGCATGGTGAGGCGGCGGTTGCCGCCAGCGATGCCGATGGCGGTGGTGTAGTCGGTGAGCCAGTCCTCTGGCTTCACGGTGCCGTTGTACTTGGGGGTGTCGCGAGGGAGTGTGAACCCTTTGGTAAAGGGCTCACCCCGGATGCGTGGCCCGAAGCACGCCGGTCCGATGGGGCCGGTCTCCTCTAGCTCTTGGGAGAGGGCGAGTCGGTTGAGGTGGTGACAAGCGTCGAGGTCGTTGATGGCGCGCGGGCCCAGCCGGTCGGTCACCACGCTGCGGGGGCCGGGTCGCCTCCCGTCGGACGTCGGTTGGGTTGGAGCAGAGGGTCGAGTCGGCGTCAGGCCTCCGAAGCCGGCTCGTCACCCAAGCCGCTGGCGGTCGTCAGGGCGGGGTTGCGCCGGGTCCGGATGCGGCCGGAGTGCGCCTCACCGGGTGGCGAGGATGCCATGTGCTGGAAGTCGCCGGGTCCAGTGACGCGGGTGGAGCCGGATCTGGCCGGCTTGGCGAGTTGGTTGAGGCGGTCCTACTGCGCGTTGGCCGCAGTGAGGAGGTCGTTCACCCTCTTAAGGCGGTTCTGTAGCTCTTTGCATGCGAGTTGGTCCAGGGCGACCACGGCTGTCTGGGCAACGCGCATATTCTTCACGAGAGTCTCGTAGACGGGAGGGACAGCGCCGAAGGCGCGCCCGATCGCACCGCCCCAAGCCGCACCTTGGCGAGCCAGCTTGGCTTGGGCGCGTCTGGCGTGAAGCCGTAGGCGGCGTTGCGCTCCAGCTGAGCGGAGTCGAGGCGGTGCTACGTGGCAACGAGCGTCTCGATGAGGTCCAGCAGGCGCTGGCGGTCCTCGTCGAGGCGAGTTTGGGCCTCAGCGATGTTGGAGGCGTCGATGTCGCTGCCGATGGGGACGCAAAGGCTCTGCATCGTGGCCCGCAGCGGGTTAGGCGGGCTGGCCCGCACTACTGTGGTCCTGGCTTCGACGGCCTTCCTTGCCGCGCTGGACGAGGAAGCGGCACCGGTGTCGGTGACGAAAACCTCCATGTAGAGGTCCATTGCCCCGGCGGGAGTGCCGCCGCCGAGGGAAAGGGGGGAGTCGGAAAAGTCAAGTACCTCGTTGGGGTACTCATCGGCCGCAGGCGCAGCATGGTGAAGGAGGTGGCGAGTGCGTTGATGACGTCGTCCGCCAGCGTGACGGGCTCGTCGGAGTCGAAGAAGAGCCTCGTGTGAAGCATGCTCCTGGCCAGGACCTCGAGCGGCCCCACGATGGGCGCCAACTGTCGTGGTGGACGCACAACAGATGCCAAGGGATGGCTAAAGAGAGGAGAAGGCTCGAGGGCATTGGTGGGCTCCAGAGGCGAGGTCGACATGAGCGAGCACGAGACGCAAGACATACCCAGGTTTGGGGCTCTCCGAAGAGATAACACCCCTAGTCCTGCCGAGTGTGGTTAATATGTAACAGTATAGGGTCGCTCTTGGAGCTGTATGGAGGAAGGAGGAATGCTGGCCAAGGCTTAGGCAGCTCCCTCTCCTCGGGTATTGCTAGCTAGGTGTGTGTGCAAGTGAAAGGAGATGATCTGCCCGTATGCATGAGGGCTCCTAGGGGGTTTTATAGGTTAACCCCCTAGGGGTACAATGGTAATGTTACAAGGTGGTAGGGCCGAGTCATCAGTGTCCAGGAACCTGGTGCTGGGACCCGCTGGGTACCAGGCCTCGCTGGGTTCCCCGGGCATGGGACCCACCCGGTACAGGGGCATTGTTGGCCGTCTTGTCGATCGTTAGGGAGTGGCCGGGTTGAGTCGGCTACAGTGGCGCTTCGTCAGGTCGTGGCTTGCTGGCGTCATGGGTGACGATGGATGCACTGTTGCCACGTCGGCCCTGGTCAGCGGGTAGGTGGGGGGCACTATTGCCTCGTCCGGCTGACCAGAGGCATGGGAGGGGTACTGTGGCTTCAGTCATCAGTTGGTGGAGACTCGTCCCATCGTACGACTGGGATGGGACGGCCATGGACCCTTGGCTGGGTTGGAGAACACGCCACAGGGGGAGCTGGCTTGTTGGAGAAGTCTTGAGGATTAGGCCGGGTCGAGCGACCCGGCAAATCGCAAGCCGTCTTGAGGGCGATGCTGTCCCCGTTGTTTTTGAAAAGGATCCGGGTTCCGTTGCCTGCCCGAGGTTCATCCCCCGACAAGTACCATCATCAAATAATGAACATCCAAGCAACAAAGTACACAAAAGTAACAAGCAATTACCATGTCACTATCACTGCAACCACTTGGATTCATGCGATCAACATTGGCCAATATACCCGCCCACTTTTGGCATTCGCCGTTGATGGTGCCCCAATGTTGACAAATAGAATCCCTCAATCAAAAGTGGCCACTAGTGTTGTGCTCATCGAAGAATTCTTTGATGCGGTCCCAATAGATGGTGGCGGCTTGGACAGTCCCCACGGATGGATCAAGAGAGATTTGCTTACATGTGATACAAATCAACACAACTTCGGCGTTGGTATAATTTGTGATTCTTCCTCCAACAAAGCTCTCGTCGCCCATGTCAAGATTATCATCATCAAATTGAGTATCATGTTCTTGTGATGCATACTCTTGAGAGATATAATCTTTGTTGTGACATTTGTCATGCACATGAATGCTTCATCATAAAGACTGCAAAATGGGTGTACACGCAATCTCACATTCTATTTGTATAGGAAATAAAAATAAAAAGATTTTTTTAACTTTGCCACATTTCATCGATCACGTTGGAAGCGATGGCCACGGGCGTGGCCGAGTCTTACTCCATGGGTGCGGCGTGGCTTGCAGTGGCGGAGGAGGAGGCGGCCCATGTCCCACGACAGTTGCCGCGGCCACCGACGACATCGAATCGGTTGAAGCAGTCGCGGCCGCCTTCGTCTTCTTCGCTGCCCGAGATGGAGCCGTGGCGGGGTTGCGCGCCGCCAACCGCTTCACGCCGCCGCCGCAGGGTTGGGCCGCCGCCTACTTCTTCGTCGACGACGCACCGATTTCGGCGGCGGCGACCAGTTGAGGTAGGGTAAACTTGACGTGGCGGGATGGGGCGGCATGGTGGCGGCAGAGTAGGGGAAGGTCATAGTGCCGACGACAGCAACGGTGAGGTGGGTCAGACCGGCGGTGGGGTCATCAGATTCGGCCATGAGGCCGGGCGGCGCGCAGGAGGCAGGTGGGTGTCCAGCGGGTGGCTGGAAGTTTTAGATTGGTGTTTAGCGCGCGGCTGGGCGTTTTATATTACCAGGCGGCTGGTGATGCAGGATCTTTAAGTGTTGTATTTTACATCACTTGGAGGAGATGATGTAAAAATTTATAGATCTACATCATCTGTTGAGTAGAGTTTTTTGGCCTCAAAGATGTAAAAAGCTGGTATTTATACATCTACATCATCTATTGTAGATGCTCTCAAGCAGGAGCCGCACTGCGTTGTGGGGGCCAGGTTAAGATAGAAGCCATCATCGCATTCGCATCCAGGAAGGCAGAGGGAGGCGAGCGAGCCTATACCTTGCCTTTTTAGATACGAAACTGCTGTGTGGACGACAATAGCCGAACGAACTGCGCACGATGGAGTATTTAACGGTGTAGGTTCACTTTGAATCGACGCATGGACGGGTTGATGTGCTTCATCGTGCGGAGATCGTCCACAACCGTCGTGTGTGTAGCAGCACTCTTTTAGATAAGCTTATCGCCTAATGCGAGTTGGAGCGAGCACTCGCGCCAGGGCGTCGCAAATGGGCCGGTCTAGGTAGGTTTATACTTGGCCATGGGCCGGGCCAGGCCTTAAAAAGCCCACGACAGAAAATTGAGGCCCAGGCCCTCCCAGGCCCTACCATCGGGCCTACTTTTCAAGCCCAAGCCCGGCCCATTTGGTAAAAAGCCTTTAGGGTTTAGGGCCGTGGGCCGGGCCTCTTCCTTAAAATGCCAATATGCCAAGCCCAAGCCCGTCCAGGCCCTGCTGGTGGGCTCAAAACTCAGGCCCAAGCCCGGCCCACGAGTAAGCCCATCGGGCCTAGGCCCTGGATTTTAGGGCCGAGCCTGGGTGGGCCGATAGGGCCGGGCCGGAGATGGCCAGGACTAGGTAGGTTCCAGGTAAGATCGTCTTTTCTCCTATTTTTTCCTTTGACCATGCCTTTTGTTTTTTATATATTCATTCTTATTTTCTAAAATGTTTTAAATACATGTATTTCAGAATATATATAAAAAAGAATTAAATTGTGGAATAAAAAAATGTTAAACGATGTAAAACAATTGTTAGCTTAATTCAAAAAAATGTTGATAGCATATTAAAAAAATGTTTGTGAAATTTTAAAATGTTCATGTGTTTTAAAAAAGTACTATATGACATTATAAAAAATATCAATCATATATTTTATTTTTTAAATATATATAAAATAAATAATTTAAATGTATATGAAAAATGTTGATAGCATACAAAAAAATGTTTGTGACATTTTCAAATTATTGACGCATTTCAAAAATTGTATGTGACATTATAAAAGAAATGTTAATCATGTATTTAGAAAATATTAAACGTATGAAAAATATATGTTTCAGATGTATATGAAGAATGTACAATGTTTATGAAAAAGGCAGGCATCCGACATGTATTTGAAACAAATTGTAATCATTGTATTTGAAAATGCTAATCATGTATTAAATTAATAAATGTTCATACAAATATTCTTGATGTAAACAAAATATGTAGACATCAAAACATTTATTTCAAACTTTGTGAATTTTAAAAAATGTTTAACATGTACAGTATAAGGGCGCGTTCGGCAGTCCACCAACTTCTTCAAATTCTAGAATCTGCAGAGCAACTATTTGATGGCTCCAAGTATTTTAACTACTGCTTCGGGAGCGGAGCCATGGAGCCGAGGGAAATCGAACGCGGCCCAAAAATAAATGTTTCACATGTACATAAAAAATGTACATAGAAAGGGATAACGACACAAACAACACATACCAAAAAATAAAAAGTCAATAAAAATGGTTCTAAAAATCATGAAAACTATAAATAAAAACACATAAAAAGAAAGAAAGAAAAAACCCAAAGAAAACCACTGAAAAATAAGGAGAAATGAAGAAAACCGAAGAAAAAGAAAGAAATAATAGAAAAAACTAGTGAAAACCGATTTTTTTTACAGAAGCACATACCTGAGGCCCACTCCGTTTCGGGCCCCAGGGCAGCCGCCCCCCAGCCTTCGGGAGCCTCAGGTATGTGTACTTCTGGGCCCCGAAACGGAGTACGACCCAAGTTCAGTGACCGGTGATGTTTTTTTCCCCTTTCATGAAACTGATCGAATCAGACACATCTCCAATCTCCACCCTCGCCGTTGAACCACGACACCCGACCTCAACACAGCAAACCCTCGGCGACCTTCCTCATGCCTCCAGCCAAAGCCAAGAAACTCCGGCGGGCCGCGGCTGCGGCCGCCCCCCCAGAGAGCTCCCCGGCGCCCCCTCCGGCTGCGGCGGAGACACCTCCCGCGGCTGCCACCCCAGAGAGATCCCCGGCGCCCCCTCCGGCTGTGGCGGAGACCCCTCCGGCGGCCGCCACCCCAGAGAGATCCCCGGCGCCCCCTCCGGCTGTGCCGGAGACCACTCCCGCTGCCGCCCCGCCAGAGACCTCTCCGGCGCGCGCTCCGGTTGTGGCGGCGACCCCTCCCGAGTCGTCGGAGGCTAGTGTTACGGTTGCGGAGGATGGTGGCGGGAAGGACAAGATGGCGGTGGAGGATCTCGGTGAGGTGGAGCGTGAGGAGGCCACCGGGGCGGAGTCCGTAGAGGAGGAGCCCGAGGAGGAGGAGCCGGAGGAGGTGGAGGAGTCGGAGGAGGTGGAGGAGGTGGAGGAGTCGGAGGAGGTGGAGGAGGAGGAGGAGGAGGAGGAGGACCCTGATGGGGAGGATGATCCCGAGGAAGCGGAGGAGGATGCTGAGGACGTGGAGGAGGATCCTGAGGACCCAGAGGAGGAAGCCGACGCAGTCGAGGATGATGAGGAGGATACGGTGCTGGCGGCTGGGTCGGAGAAGACGGTGACTGTGGAGGGCGGTGCTGAGGAGGAAGCGATGGTGACCATATCCAAGGAGGGCGGCGGTGAAGTTACGGGGTTAGAGTCTGCCGTGGTAGAGGAGCCCGAGGAGGCTGCTAATGTGGATGAGGGACAAGAAGAGGCAGAAGAGGAGGAAGCTGAAGAGGATGCAATGGAAGAGGATGCTACAGAGGTCCCGGGAGATGGCGCCACCCCAGATGGTAAGTAGGGCTGCCTATTCTTTTTCATGGTAATAATAATCTTGTTTTTGACTGGACTTGTTTAGATGTTATCGCTTACAGTTGAAGTCATTAGGTTGAGGGTGGAGGAACGAGATATTGATCAATGTTGCATGGAAAATTGAGATTTTGTACCCTCACTTGCTTATTGGTGAGCACTTATGTGTCAAAATGGACCGAAGACATGGAACTGACAATTAGCCGATTCATATATGCCCAATTTTGACGGTTTCTTATATGAAGCGAGGTTGCCCATAGAGACTGAGTGCCATCTCATTAAACATGCCCCCTCATGGTTGGAATGTTCAGTAGTTTATTTGTCTATTGGCATCAAATATTAAAATCTATTTGTGAGGAATACTGCGGAGTATTTTTGTCATATAATGCACATTCTTATGCTGAACATTATGCATGACACTGTTTCCTGTCCGATCAAAAATGCGAATTGCATGCAAAACTCATGTTTCTCGTGCCCTATACTATCTCCAATTAGTCGGTGGTTTTAATGTGGTCATCTTTTCCATGTATACTCCAGACATGAATGAACTATCTGAAGAAGAACATGAAGAATCTGGGCATGAAGGTACACATGGGAATAACAACGAGGGTGGTGTTGCCTGCCAGTTGAGTGTCCATTCTGAGGCGCAGAATGGTCAACTTGACTCCTCATTGCCTACACTAGGTTCAGTTTCAGTGGGCAATACTAAAGACTTGCAAGTATTTCTTCATGGATTGCCTAAGGATTGTGCTGAGAAAGACATTACAGAGGTCTTTTCTCAATTCGGAGAGATTGAATCTATTAAAACAATTAGAAAAAAGAACAGCATTGCATTCGTTCGTTATATGAGCACTGAAGCTGCAAAGAAGGCTCTTGCCGAATTTAAGGAGGGAGCTGAGGTTTTGACGCAATAAACCCTTCTGTCCTTCAAATGGTTTTCTTTGAATATGTCTTAGTTTGTTGAATAAGGCCATTATTTTCCTTGCATATTATTTTTCTCAGGTGACAGGGGGAAGGGTTAAAGTATCAGCTTCTAGAGGTGATAATACCCTTTACCTTAGCAACATCTGCAAAAGCTGGACAAAAGAGCAGGTAAGATATAACAAGCTTTTTCTGATCCTGATGTTTAGAAAATCCATACATATACTCTTTCAAGAGTGCTATAGTCTGAACTGTATGTTGAATATTAGAATATTTCCATATCAATAGGAACTTATTGAGGCTGTTTGGCTCTTTGGAAGATATTGAATTAAAAAAAAACTAATCTTTATATGTGTATGAAAGGCTTTTTGTTTGGTGCACTGTTTCTGTTTTTTAGTAGAACGACTAGTCGTAACTGAAAGTCGACTCAACATGTCGACTCGAATAATCGACTAGTTGCGACTAGTCCAAGTTTTTGAGTCGAATGACTAAAAGCTAGCCCCGCCTGTCATATTTTTTTTTCTATTTGCTCGCCCAATCCCCCCGTGAAACCTAGATCGAGACTAGTCCCCCCCCCCCCCCCCCCCCCGACCCAAACCTATCCTCCTGTAACCCTCTCCCTTGCCCCTTGGCCGACTCTGCTGCCCCACAATCCTGCCGGCCGGCGCCACCGCAAGCTGGTTGCTGCTCCTCCCCTGTACCTATTACTTAACTCATGTCGACTAGTCGACCATGAGTATAGACTAGTCACGACTAGTCAAGAGTCGTACCACAGAACGACTCGAAAACAGTGGTTTGGCGCCATCATGCCGTAACTGAAATGATGCTGATCTTTCTAATAGAATAGGATTATGGTATAAAATTAACATTTTGGATACAAAGATGTGTTCATTCACTTAGTTTATAAGATATGAGATGAGGCCTGATCTACCTGTACAATTCCACAAACCACTAATTGAAGTTTTTCTGTTTTATAACCAAATAGTGTTGATAATGGGTGTCAGGGGTACTTCAAGTACCACAAACTACTAATGGAATGTTTTTATGTTTTATGTCTTATTCAAACAAATTAATATAGCAAGAGTCATGGACCTCATGGAAGCGTACAGTGAAAACTGCATATGTTACAAGCACTAATGTGTGGAAAGTTTCTAATTAATAGGAACTAGGTTGTCTAGCCTCATTTGTGATTTTTTTTGCCATCAAAGGTATTATATTTTATATGAATAATTTCTTTGTGAATTATGTATATATTCAAGGACTGACAGTTGATCCTCTATGCAAATGGAATGGTTGCATACATCATGATTCATTCTTGTTTATCTTGTTGTATTGGTATAATAGAAAACAAATTTCCACCAGCTTCCAATTGTTTCTCAAGATGCGACAACTTCTGCTTCATTTAGTTTAATTGTTTTCTCAACTTTATTTTGTAGGTGCGAACTTCCTTGAGAAGTATCGGAATCGATGGATTTGATATGAGTTTACCCGTTGATCCTGAAACTGGAGGACAAAACCGAGGGATTACTTTTCTCAAATTTGCTTCGCCTGACAACGCCAAAGCTGCATCTCAGCTGCTACAGCAACCAGATGCATTGATTACCATTGTTAAAAGTGTGAAGGAATCTGCTCAAATCCCTACAGAATCAAGCCTGGAGCTTGCTATGCTGCAGGTAAAGCAGCTATTGCCAGTTTAGTATGTTCTAAGATATTAAGATGTCTTGCATAATTGTGAGTTGATTCATTGCTAATTCATCAATTTTGGCTGTTAAGAGTTATTTGAACAACTTAATGAACTTATCTTTTGAATGCTGTCTCGAGTCAGAAATAGCAGTTCCTAATACCAGCTAGGTTTGTTTGGTGAAACTTTTGGAGCATGAACACATATTTAGGTTGCACGTTTTTGAAGACTGAACTATGTTAAACCATAGAAAACATCAACTATAACCAAATAGACCAACAACCTACAGAAGGTTAGTTGGCTGTATATATATATATTTTTATACTTAAACTTCAACCTTGGGACTTCTGCTCTTTCGCTTGGTCTTGGTTGTTTTGGATCGAGTTGTCAGGATTGTGATTCATCCTACACGTACCGGCCCAATTTGCCTATTCTCATCCGTTCATAGACAATCCATTTTGTTCCTTCCTGCTGCCATGAGCCCACAACCTCCTTACCCTTAAATCAGCCTTGCAAGGTCTTGTAGCACAAGAGAAACCTTGCACAAATGCCTCACTCAGATGTTGAAGGGGTATGATCATGCACATCAGGAGTTAAGGTTGCTGAATTGAGTTATTGAGGTCTCTCTTTTCCCAGTGCTCAGTTGGTGGTGATAGGACCGTAGGAGTTAAGCCCACCAATTTTAACACTCCATGTCTGGTACCATTGGAAGTTCTGCATTGACTTTGGTCTCATGCCCATGTCTGCGGCCCCATATGTGCCTCTGTGCGCCTGATATGGTGCTGCATCAATCCTGGTAACTGGGTGTTGGCCAGTTTTAGGGAATACAGAACTAGGCTCGACCGTTGTTAAAGAACCAGAAGTTGCCCAGCAGTTTATAGAATATTAAAGGTATCTTAAATCATTCCAAGCATCCCACAACCAAGTTCAGTACTATGTTTTGTATGCAAGTCTATACTTAAGCTAAACCGCATGTGCTTAATAGCCTTTAGTACTTTGCACCTGGAAATACTGTCATTGTTTTTGTTTCGTAATTTACTGTTACTTTGTCTGTAGGTTAAAACAGTATACCTCGAACATGTTCCTCTTTCTTGGGATAAGGGCAAAGTTAAAGAATGTTGCAAAGCATATGGGGTGATTCAGGATGTTCACATTTTAAAGAAGTCAAAAACGAAAACTTCTTTTGTTGAATTCTCATCCAGGAAGAGTGCATTAGCTTGTGTGGAAGGAATAAACAGTGCCAATATTGGTGGTGAAGTTAAGGTATCCTAAATCCTGCTTGTATTGGTTCTCATCTAAAACTGCTATAGTTCTTGCTAACTTGGCCAGACAACTGTTCTTTTTCTGTACCTAGCTGGCTGCAAGTCTTGCTCGACCACGTCGGGAAACACAACTGGACAAGAAGAGTGCTAAAGGTGGGGTCAAGGTCAATAGTGATGCAACTTCCAAAGACACCAACAATTCTATTAAGAAAAAGAACCAGAATAGGGAGGTCAGAGTGAAGAAGGATTCACCACATAAATTGCGAAAAGGTGATGTGAGCAAGCTGACCTCACATGTTGATGCGAAAGTACCACAATCATCCAACCCATCTAAAGGCAAACGGAAAGCTGGAAAGACTGAAAATACCGCTGTAAATGAAAGGGCACCGAAGAGAGCACGGAAGAATCGTATGTTCTCTGACAATTTGGTTTAAGTTTGTTAATGGGTACTATTTCTTATACATGTTATTGTGCAGGTGGTGTTCTGACAAAACCTTCCAACAGAACATCTCATGGTGGTCATGCTAGAGTTCCCTATGCAGGAGAATCTTCTGGAAACATTAAGCGCCCTGTGGGACCTCAATATGTAACTGGCAACCAATCTTACCCCATTGCGGGCGCATCTTCCAGATCTAAACCAAATGCTCGTGACCTGGTATACATGAAAATTCTTGATCTTAATATTCACATTCTCATAATCTTATGTCATACGTGTTTCATGTATAAATTAGTATATACTGCCTCCATGCCTTTAGGAACCTCATGCTGGATACATCCCTCCTACAAATCGTGTTCGTGCACCTGCAAATCATGTTCCAGTCACCTATGTTTATGATCATCCGAGGTTTTGTTTCCAATCAACTTTCTGCTTACTTGATACTGATGAGATCTTTGCCAAATATTTAAATTATCTGGGGTTTTCCATGGTTTTGCAGAAGCGCACCATCCACTATCCATCACATTGACGGTCTTCCTTATGCTAGAGGTACAATCTTGAAAATTGTTATTACATGTACATGTGCATATTTTAATAACTGTAATAACTGCACATAATGGACATTGTAATTTAATTGTGATATACTTTTAAGTATATCTTATAGACTGGAAGTTGTAGTTTTTGTTTATCTTGGAATAAGCGTATGTTTACCACGGTCAACTAGCCTGAATCCAGAAATTACCCACCAGTTGCAAAGGCACGTTGCAACTCTCGACGACCAAAACCGGTTTGATTACAGCCGTGGCTTGTTTCATAAGCGGTTTTCTGTCTGTAGGCCGCCGCATAGCCGTTGTTTCCATGTTGCTGGACACATCCCTAGTGGGTCCATATGACAACCCTCCACCTGTTAGATTTACCCTGTCTTTCTTAGGCACCAATAAGAATGTCAACTGCAGCTCCTGCTTGCCTCAGCCATCTATGATGCACCGATACTTTGTTAAGGCCACATATCTATAGCAATACATGTATGTGACACCCGGTAACTCTCCAACATGTAAATTGGCTAGCAGATTTAAATACTTCAATTCTCAACACAGACTGTCTAATACAGCCACAGCCCATTAAGCATGTACTGCATGAAAAAAAGCAGTACACCCTGGGAGGGAGGGAGGCTTGCTCTAGCGTTTGCTCTGGATGTGTGAACATAATTCTCATATCTCCAGAGTTGTAAAAATAAGGACAACGTTGCCTCTATCGGCAACGAGCTGCCGAGGCCTGTTGTACAGGTGTTGCATCTACCCTTGCTCTATTCTTCTTCCCATCACAGGCTTCTTATCTCATCCACTGTAGCCACGACTTCTATCCAATGGGTCTTCTGCACGAGGAGACGATGACGCCACCCCTCCTGCACTACAAAATGCCTGCCGGTATCTATGTCCACGGGTAATGTATCATATTCACAATAGGTGAAGGCGGCGCGCCTGGCTGGGTCCGATCAGTCCTAATCTCCATGGGGCTCGGTGCGACTGCCTCAATGCAATTGCCCTCAATCTGGAGCTGGAGGACTTGTTGGCCGACCTCGCCCCCCCTTCCCCTGGAAAGATGTCATCAGCGGCGCTGGCTGTAACCGAGCCCTTGGCCGTGGCTGAAGATCATTTAGCCCCACACTTGCTCAAGAGCCCACATAACCGAATAGCTAAATTTTATACATATGGTACTCAAAGTGGCGTTGTGTGATTCTGTGGGGGAAGAATAATTTCGGCGGTACATCAGAGAATCCTTGAACCTTTCCCCCCCATTACCTTAGGTCCATACTGCTGAGATAGCAGTAGTTAGAATACCTTGTTTTTCTTTTAAGGCATTCTACCTTTTTGCTTGGTCAGTCTTCAGCTGTTTTTTCTTTATTTTTTTAAATTGCATTACTCAAAAGCCAAAGGCCAGCTTACATAAGATCATTACAACGAGAAGCAAGATATAGACCATGACATGGCGGTCGTCTTTTTTGACTTTGGTCCCTAACACAAAAAGTCGAAAGGGTGAAACCCAAAACAATGTTTAAAATGGGTGAGCGGTAGACCACCTCGTTTCGGACACTATCGGAGAACATGTGCACTTTCAACGAGCAAAGGCCCAGCTGAGAGCAGTTCAAAATGTTTTTTGCCGAAAACCGGTGGTCAAATTAACCAACATTAGACTTGGGACAATGGTTTTTGTGTTGAATAGTAACCACAGTGGAGAACACCAACTCAGTCTTCAGCTATGAATTTGAGAACTTGATTAGAATTGAGTTGGATACATTTTAGGTGGTGCTATTGAATTGATTTTGTTTGAACTCTTACGTTAGGTTCATTGTTTATTGTATCCTAGTACTTGCTCTCAGTTAGGCAAAGATAGTTCAGTTTGTAATACATTTTTGTTGCATTTGACAGAAATAGCAGCTCCACCACCAGCCTATGGGTACACAAGCAATCCTCAATACCAGGTTTGTATACTTGTCCTACTCATTCACTGCAATGTCTTTGTATTTTCAGTCTGAAGTAGTATCAATGTACAGTATGCATACCCCACAAGAGCACAATGCTGGTTCTGTTCCGAAGTATTTGTGTCTGCTGCTAAAAGATACTGCATTTGTTGGAAAATTAAATTGATATAATTTGCCAAATACACTTTATTGTGTCAGTATAACTGTATTCATCCTGATGTCATAATTAAAGGTAGTTATTCATATATTGGGAATTTCTTTTAGAAACCAGATATGTCACTTCTTTCTGGGACCAACCATCTTAGAAATCGTTAAACCCACATCCAACTCAGTGGTTGACTTTTCACCCTACTTCAAGATTTCAAGCATCGTTTTAGTAGTGCATACTAGAGAAGTAAAAAAGTATATACCATGGAGTTACTTTCCATGATAAATCTTTATTATGTATCCTATATGACTAGATAGGTGATCCTGATCCCTACTAACATATCTCCCTCAACATGCATGGGAAAAGTCCACCTCAACATGCTACCATGTATGCGAAAAGACTCAGCCGTTTACATTTTATCACGCTAACTTGTATTAATTAAATATTTTACAACTCAACAATATACAATAACTCGTGTATTTTCAGTTTCATTGTCATATTATTGATCTAGATATGCATATACCGTGCAATCAAAACTCTGGAATATATTGCAACCAATTCTAGTATCTAGTATTAGTGGTGAAGCTGTTAGAAATTTGGTAGTATTACTATGTATGTTAGTTATAGAAGTGTCAGAATGGCCTTTTGAGAACGTGAGTAATGTTTGTAAACCTTCGTTTATCATCTTCCTGAAATCTGTGGTCGGTGGTCCGTAACCGAGCTATTTTGGTGCGCAGGATGGATATGCATACGCCTACCACCCCCCGCCTCATCCAAGTGGATCTTACCACTACCCAGGAACCGGCGCATATAGCCCTCGAAGGAGATACTACTGACTAAAATCCTAGTGCCAAGTCAATGCTTTCATCTCATGTAATACTACAAATACAGAACGTTTGCAGTTTTCAGGGACCCTCATGTTGTTTTGCTAGATGGCTGACGCTGGAAAGAAGTAAAGTTCAGTTTTGTCGGCGCTTAGATCTTCGGTTTATATTTGAATGAAAGTGCATCATTAGGAGAATGGCATTTTGGATCTCGGCCTCCATGGAGGCTGGATTTTTGAAAAATTCAAAATTAAAAAAAAATTTGGTTTCAAAAAAATCTGATTTTTTTTACAAGTAAACAAGGATGTGAGGCATATGTGTGTAAAATTTCATGATGAAATATGTTGAAACGCGATTTGTACAAAAAGACATTCATGGCCTGGGAGGATGAATGGTATCATGTGTTAAAAAGTCCTAGATTTGTCTTTTTTTTTCTGCACAGCCCTCATTTCAATGTATTTCATCCTGAAAATTTACATTATGCTTTCATCTGTCTTTGTATTTTTCAAAACTTTTTAAAATGTAAAATGTATGATTTCATGAATTTTGAATTTTGTATTTTGAGGCCTCCACGGAGCTCGGCCTTTAAAAGCAATTTCTGCACCATTAGTCCATATGAACTTGGAGGGGACGAATGGTCCATAAGACTACAAAAGTTGTGGGCCTATCACCAAAAACTCGTTTACATTTTGGTCTAAGAATACATGACCAAACCTGATATGGTTTTTCTTTGAGCGGGTCTTCACGAAAGTCTGTCCTTATAAGAGCGTTTATATTTCTTTTACACAGGGAGTACATCTCCTTCAAGGCATCAAAGTACTCTTTATTGTAAGATGATCACCATATTATCTTTTACAATATCAACAATCTTTGCAGGTGGATCTTTTATCCACCCTACACACATGTTACTTGTAACTAGTTTCAGCATAATTAGTCTTTTTAGGAGCATGCTTAAAAATAATATGTGAGAAATCATACGCAAGGTGATATATATCATCAAAAATTGCTACCGGTAGACAACCTCAATTCTTTATTGTCTCTATCACTTTGATGTTATCGGAGTTCACCTTTATGCGGTTACACCCGACTTGAGACCAAACCGTAAGGCCAGTGCCTCGACAATAAGCGCATCTCCGCACCAATCGATTTTCCCGTTTTCTACCGCGACGAATTTGCCATTCAAGTCTTTGATGACAACGTTATACGAGCCCTTGAGTAAGTCTGGGTCAAAAGCACCATCCACGTTTAGCTTCACATAGTTGCTCCTTGATCTTTCCAACCATGTCGCTTGATCGTTGCCTTTGCATCACTCGCCATAGTATAGTTAGCAACCAAAGTTGTGATTGCCATTGCTATGAACTTAGGTTCATGGGCCTTTTCATTATGCACTAACTTTCTCCTCTCCCAGAATTAATACCAAGAACCAATAGCAATTGCTTTCATTAAATTTTCCAGATGGAGTACACTTCCTCCCAAGGCACTACATCGAGCACCACATGGCACATGCGCAAGCCAGCAAGTGCCTTGCATGCTTGCCTCCACACTGCCGATGAATGTCCTACCTGCGCAGAGTCCCCTGACATCGTAGGCCCGGGCATGTGTGCTTGATCATGTGGCCGCGTTTACCACACAACACACTCCCCGAATTGACTGTCAGGAGAGGAGGGGCCAAAAAGACGCGGCGAGTGTTGTGAAGGTCCCTGACTCGTCAAGTATTTCATTTTTTGGGGAACATAACATAGGGTATTTTTCCATGATTACGGAGTACAGTCGGTAGCGACAAGTCCAAAACAAGCAGGGTTGGTTAAGTTAGCACACAGTGTTATCCCCGCTACGGTGAAAGTTGTTTTTGACATCAACGACAAAAGATAACTAAACAAATTGTAACCCTATTTCGTTCATGAATAAATTTTTGGAGTAGTAAACAACCCATCATTCATTGTTGATCTCAGCAATGTAATGGCCATAAGCAAACCTGGTCAAGGAGCCATCCTTGATTGCTGACAATGCAACAATGCAATCAGACTGGAGCAGCACAGACAAGAGCCCTTTAGGGTATCTGCTCGCAAGATCATACCAAAAGCCCACCTTAGCAGTCTTCTTGGAGAAAGAGCCATGCACAGACAAGGCAAACCATCCACCCGGCAGCACGACCATGGCCAGGCTCGGTGGCTTCGGAGCAGGCTACTTTAGGGGACGTTCGATGAACACCAGAGACTTCCCTGTAATGAACTCATCGACGTTGAGCTGATGAACTTAAGGAGAGAGTTGAGGTATCTGCTCAAGAAAAGACACGACGTCTCTGTCATGGGAGTAGATTTTGTTGAGTAAATTAGCAATTTTATGATAGTCCAAAAATAAATCATGAGCATGGCATTGACAACTTTAAACTCATACAAAAATCTTACCATGTAAGCACGCCCTAGACATATAGCGAAAACATCTACATGAACAACTAGTGCGGCCAACACAGTAATAAACAAGAGTGGGATAAAAACATTATACTCTCTGGTCGGCCAAGTGATAGCCTCGGCGGCGGCAGTCTCCTCAGCAAACATCTTGGCTCCAGATTGCCGACTTCCCGAGCGGCACGTGCTGGTGCGCCTGCGCCTTGTCGGGCAGGCTGGCGTCGTTGGCGCCAAGAACACCGTCACTGTCGTCGGGTCTGCGCCTCCTTCGACAGCCTCCTCTAGCACCTTCAGCGCCCAACGCGTGTTGTACCCGCTGAGCTTGCATAGCACCACACCCGCCTAATCAGCAAAAATCCTATGTCACGCCTACACACACAACAAGCTAGTGCAGGTGCAACCGGCAAGGGGAAGAGGTACCTTGGATGTACTTACCCCGCAAAGTGGGTATCCATCGGGTAGTAGTACACCCGAGCCCCTGCCGAGGCCGCCTTGACTAAAACGCGTTTTTCTTCCCTTGCCAGCTCCTAGTGCCCACGTGGCTAGCGTGAGGAGGCACCCTTTGTACGACCCTTAATGGGGGTTAATATGACCAAGAACACATGCCAAGACATGTGTGAAGCTACATACAGACACGGGTGTACAAATGTACACCCATTATTTTAGCAAAAGGTTATCTGCATGGATCTAATTCACATATAACATCAATTGGATTTGTAGAAATCATAACCAAATTGTTAGCTAACAGACTACATAAGCTCATTCTCAGCATGGTCCAGAAAAATCAATATGGTTTTCTTAACCACAGATGTATCCAAGATTGCATGGCATGGTCATATGAGTATATCCACCAATGTCAACAAAGCAGAAAGGAATCCATTCTACTCAAGTTAGACTTTGAGAAAGCTTTTGACATGTTGAACCATAACACCATTATTGAGATTCTACAAGCTAAAGGTTTTGGTGAAAGATGGATCCATTGGATTAAAATGATATATGGCTCTGGCTTTTCTTCTGTTCTGCTTAATGGAGTTCCTAGTAAACAATTCCTTTACAACAATGGTGTGAGGCAAGGAGACCCACTGTCCCCACTGATTTTTGTGATTGCTGTTGATCTGCTACAGTCAATTTTTAATGGAGCCTGCAATGTTGCCATGATTGAGTCCCCACTCACTCACACCACTTGCCCAGATTACCCAATTATTCAATATGCAGATGATACCATTTTAGTGGCCAAGGCTAATCACAGACATATCCAGCACATCAAAAACCTCCTCTTACACTATGCCCAATACACTGGACTCAGGGTGAGCTATGCAAAGTCCACAATGATCTCAATCAATACACCTGCTGAGAAAATGAATGCTCTATCACATCTTCTAGGCTGCAAGATTGGTATATGTCGGGAAACATAGTAATTTCAAAAAAATTCCTACGCACATGCAAGATCATGGTGATGCATAGCAACGAGAGGGGAGAGTGTTGTCTACGTACCCTCGTAGACCGACAGCGGAAGCGTTATGACAACGCGGTTGATGTAGTCGTACGTCTTCACGGCCCGACCGATCAAGCACCGAAACTACGACACCTCCGAGTTTTAGCACACGTTCAGCTCGTTGATGATCCCCGGACTCCGATCCAGCAAAGTGTCGGGGAAGAGTTCTGTCAGCACGACAGCGTGGTGACGATCTTGATGTTCTACCGTCGCAGGGCTTCGCCTAAGCACCGCTACAATATTATCGAGGAGTATGGTGGAAGGGGGCACCACACATGGCTAAGAAAACGATCACGAGGATCAACTTGTGTGTGTAGAGGTGCTCCCTGCCCCCGTATATAAAGGAGCAAGGGGGGGGGGGGTGCGGCCGGCCCTAGGAGGAGGCGCGCCGGAGGAGTCCTACTCCTACTGGGAGTAGGACTCCCCCCTTTCCCTAGTTGGATTAGGACTTGGGGGGAAGGAGGAGAGGGAAGAAAGGAAAGGGGGGGGGGGCGCCGCCCCCCTCCTTGTCCAATTCAGACTTGGGGGGGAGGGGCGCGCGGCAGCCCCTAGGCCTCCTCTCCTCTTCCTCCACTAGGCCCATTAAGGCCCATTAGGTTACCGGGGGGGGGGGGTTCCGGTAACCTCCCGATACTCCGGTAAAATGCCGATTTCACCCGGAACACTTCCGATGTCCAAACATAGGCTTCCAATATATCAATCTTTATGTCTCGACCATTTCGAGACTCCTCGTCATGTCCGTGATCACATCCAGGACTCCGAACAAACTTCGATACATCAAAATATATAAACTCATAATGAAACTGTCATCGTAATGTTAAGCGTGCGGACCCTACGGGTTCGAGAACAATGTAGACATGACCGAGACATTGAAGGAAATATGCCCTAGAGGCAATAATAAAGTTATTATTTATTTCCTTATAATCATGATAAATGTTTATTATTCATGCTAGAATTGTATTAACCGGAAACATAATACATGTGTGAATACATAGACAAACAAAGTGTCACTAGTATGCCTCTACTTGACTAGCTCGTTAATCAAAAGATGGTTATGTTTCCTAACCATGAACAATGAGTTGTTATTTGATTAACGGGATCACATCATTGAGAGAATGATCTGATTGACATGACCCATTCCATTAGCTTAGCACCCGATCGTTTAGTATGTTGCTATTGCTTTCTTCATGACTTATACATGTTCCTATAACTATGAGATTATGCAACTCCCGTTTACCGGAGGAACACTTTGGGTACTACCAAACGTCACAACGTAACTGGGTGATTATAAAGGAGTACTACAGGTGTCTCCAAAGGTACATGTTGGGTTGGCGTATTTCGAGATTAGGTTTTGTCACTCCGATTGTCGGAGAGGTATCTCTGGGCCCTCTCGGTAATGCACATCACTTAAGCCTTGCAAGCATTGCAACTAAATGAGTTAGTTGCGGGATGATGTATTACAGAACGAGTAAAGAGACTTGCCGGTAACGAGATTGAACTAGGTATTGGAATACCGACGATCGAATCTCGGGCAAGTAACATACCGATGACAAAGGGAACAACGTATGTTGTTATGCGGTCTGACCGATAAAGATCTTCGTAGAATATGTAGGAGCCAATATGGGCATCCAGGTCCCGCTATTGGTTATTGACCGGAGACATGTCTCGGTCATGTCTGCATTGTTCTCGAACCCGTAGGGTCCGCATGCTTAAGGTTACGATGACTGTTATATTATGAGTTTATGCATTTTTGATGTACCGAAGGTTGTGCAGAGTCCCGGATGTGATCACGGACATGACGGGGAGTCTCGAAATGGTCGAGACATAAAGATTGATATATTGGAAGCCTATGTTTGGATACCGGAAGTGTTCCGGGTGAAATCGGGATTTTATCGGAGTACCGGGAGGTTACCGGAACCCCCCTGGAGCTAAATGGGCCATGATGGGCCTTAGTGGAAAAGAGAAGAGGCAGCCCTACATGGGCCGCGCGCCCCTCCCCTCCCTTGGTCCGAATAGGACAAGGAGAGGGGGCCGGCCCCTCTCTCTCTTTTCCCCCCTCCGCAAATCCTATTCCAACTAGGATTGGGGGGGGGGAATCCTACTCCCAGAGGGAGTAGGACTCTCCTGGCGCGCCCTCCTTGGCCGGCCAGCCTCCCCCCTCTAGTCCTTTATATACGGAGGCAAGCACCCCAGAGACACACAAGTTGATCCACGTGATCTATTCCTTAGCCGTGTGCGGCACCCCAGCCACCATAGTCCTCGATAATATTGTAGCGGTGCTTAGGCGAAGCCCTGCAGTAGTAGTGCATCAAGATCGTCACCACGCCGTCGTGCTGAAGGAACTCTTCCCCGACACTTTGCTGGATCGGAGTCCGGGGATCTTCATCAAGCTGAACGTGTGCTAGAACTCGGAGGTGCCGTAGTTTCGGTGCTTGATCGATCGGATCGTGAAGACGTACGACTACATCAACCAAACGCTTCCGTTGTCGATCTACTAGGTATGTAGATCATACTCCCCCTCTCGTTGCTATGCATCACCATGATCTTGCGTGTGCGTAGGAATTTTTTTGAAATTACTACGAAACCCAACAGTGGCATCCGAGCCTAGGTTTTATATGTTGATGTTATATGCACGAGTAGAACACAAGTGAGTTGTGGGCGATATAAGTCATACTGCCTACCAGCATGTCATACTTTGGTTCGGCGGTATTGTTGGATGAAGCGGCCCAGACCGACATTACGCGTACGCTTACGCGAGACCGGTTCTCCCGACGTGCTTTGCACAGAGGTGGCTTGTGGGTGACAGTTTCTCCAACTTTAGTTGAACCAAGTGTGGCTACGCCCGGTCCTTGCGAAGGTTAAAACGGAGTCAAATTGACAAACTATCGTTGTGTTTTTGATGCGTAGGTGAGATTGGTTCTTACTTAAGCCCGTAGCAGCCACGTAAAACTTGCAACTACAAAGTAGAGGACGTCTAACTTGTTTTTGCAGGGCATGTTGTGATGTGATATGGTCAAGACATGATGCTGAATTTTATTGTATGAGATGATCATGTTTTGTAACCGAGTTATCGGCAACCGGCAGGAGCCATATGGTTGTCGCTTTATTGTATGCAATGCAATCGCGATGTAATGCTTTACTTTATCACTAAACGGTAGCGATAGTCGTAGAAGCACAAGCTTGGCGAGACGACAACGATGCTACGATGGAGATCAAGGTGTCACGCCGGTGACGATGGTGATCACGACGGTGCTTCGGAGATGGAGATCACAAGCACAAGATGATGATGGCCATATCATATCACTTATATTGATTGCATGTGATGTTTATCTTTTATGCATCTTATCTTGCTTTGATTGACGGTAGCATTATAAGATGATCTCTCACTAAATTATCAAGAAGTGTTCTCCCTGAGTATGCACCGTTGCGAAAGTTCTTCGTGCTGAGACACCACGTGATGATCGGGTGTGATAGGTTCTACGTTCAAATACAACGGGTGCAAAACAGTTGCACACGCGGAATACTCAGGTTATACTTGACGAGCCAAGCATATACAGATATGGCCTCGGAACACGGAGACCGAAAGGTCGAGCGTGAATCATATAGTAGATATGATCAACATAATGATGTTCACCAATGAAACTACTCCATCTCACGTGATGATCGGACATGGTTTAGTTGATTTGGATCACGTAATCACTTAGAGGATTAGAGGGATGTCTATCTAAGTGGGAGTTCTTTAAGTAAATTAACTGAACTTAAATTTATCATGAAACTTAGTACCTGATTAGTATCTTGCTTGTTTATGTTTGATTGTAGATAGATGGCTCGTGCTGTTGTTCCGTTGAATTTTAATGCGTTCCTTGAGAAAGCAAAGTTGAAAGATGATGGTAGCAATTACACGGACTGGGTCCGTAACTTGAGGATTATCCTCATTGCTGCACAGAAGAATTACGTCCTGGAAGCACCGCTGGGTGCCAGGCCTGCTGCAGGAGCAACGCCGGATGTTATGAACGTCTGGCAGAGCAAAGCTGATGACTACTCGATAGTTCAGTGTGCCATGCTTTACGGCTTAGAATCGGGACTTCAACGACGTTTTGAACGTCATGGAGCATATGAGATGTTCCAGGAGTTGAAGTTAATATTTCAAGCAAATGCCCGGATTGAGAGATATGAAGTCTCCAATAAGTTCTATAGCTGCAAGATGGAGGAGAACAGTTCTGTTAGTGAGCATATACTCAAAATGTCTGGGTATAATAATCACTTGATTCAATTGGGAGTTAATCTTCCAGATGATTGCGTCATTGACAGAATTCTCCAATCACTGCCACCAAGCTACAAGAGCTTCGTGATGAACTATAATATGCAAGGGATGAATAAGACTATTCCCGAGCTCTTCGCGATGCTGAAAGCTGCGGAGGTAGAAATCAAGAAGGAGCATCAAGTGTTGATGGTCAACAAGACCACTAGTTTCAAGAAAAAGGGCAAAGGGAAGAAGAAGGGGAACTTCAAAAAGAACGGCAAGCAAGTTGCTACTCAAGAGAAGAAACCCAAACCTGGACCTAAGCCTGAAACTGAGTGCTTCTATTGCAAGCAGACTGGTCACTGGAAGCGGAACTGCCCCAAGTATTTGGCGGATAAGAAGGATGGCAAGGTGAACAAAGGTATATGTGATATACATGTTATTGATGTGTACCTTACTAATGCTCGCAGTAGCACCTGGGTATTTGATACTGGTTCTGTTGCTAATATTTGCAACTCGAAACAGGGACTACGGATTAAGCGAAGATTGGCTAAGGACGAGGTGACGATGCGCGTGGGAAACGGTTCCAAAGTCGATGTGATCGCAGTCGGCACGCTACCTCTACATCTACCTTCGGGATTAGTATTAGACCTAAATAATTGTTATTTGGTGCCAGCGTTAAGCATGAACATTATATCTGGATCTTGTTTGATGCGAGACGGTTATTCATTTAAATCAGAGAATAATGGTTGTTCTATTTATATGAGTAATATCTTTTATGGTCATGCACCCTTGAAGAGTGGTCTATTCTTGTTGAATCTCGATAGTAGTAACACACATATTCATAATGTTGAAGCCAAAAGATGCAGAGTTGATAATGAGAGTGCAACTTATTTGTGGCACTGCCGTTTAGGTCATATCGGTGTAAAGCGCATGAAGAAACTCCATACTGATGGACTTTTGGAACCACTTGATTATGAATCACTTGGTACTTGCGAACCGTGCCTCATGGGCAAGATGACTAAAACGCCGTTCTCCGGTACTATGGAGAGAGCAACAGATTTGTTGGAAATCATACATACAGATGTATGTGGTCCGATGAATATTGAGGCTCGTGGCGGATATCGTTATTTTCTCACCTTCACAGATGATTTAAGCAGATATGGGTATATCTACTTAATGAAACATAAGTCTGAAACATTTGAAAAGTTCAAGGAATTTCAGAGTGAAGTTGAAAATCATCGTAACAAGAAAATAAAGTTTCTACGATCTGATCGTGGAGGAGAATATTTGAGTTACGAGTTTGGTGTACATTTGAAAAATTGTGGAATAGTTTCGCAACTCACGCCACCCGGAACACCTCAGCGTAATGGTGTGTCCGAACGTCGTAATCGTACTTTACTGGATATGGTGCGATCTATGATGTCTCTTACTGATTTACCGCTATCGTTTTGGGGATACGCTCTAGAGACGGCCGCATTCACGTTAAATAGGGCACCATCAAAATCCGTTGAGACGACGCCTTATGAACTGTGGTTTGGCAAGAAACCAAAGTTGTCGTTTCTGAAAGTTTGGGGCTGCGATGCTTATGTGAAAAAGCTTCAACCTGATAAGCTCGAACCCAAATCGGAGAAATGTGTCTTCATAGGATATCCAAAGGAAACTATTGGATACACCTTCTATCACAGATCCGAAGGCAAGACTTTTGTTGCTAAATTCGGAAACTTTCTGGAGAAGGAGTTTCTCTCGAAAGAAGTGAGTGGGAGGAAAGTAGAACTTGACGAGGTAACTGTACCTGCTCCCTTATTGGAAAGTAGTACATCACAGAAAACTGTTTCTATGACACCTACACCAGTTAGTGAGGAAGCTAATGATGATGATCATGAAACTTCAGAACAAGATACTACTGAACCTCGTAGATCAACCAGAGTAAGATCCGCACCAGAGTGGTACGGTAATCCCGTTCTGGAAGTCATGCTACTAGATCATGATGAACCTACGAACTATGAAGAAGCGATGGTGAGCCCAGATTCCGCAAAGTGGCTTGAAGCCATGAAATCTGAGATGGGATCCATGTATGAGAACAAAGTATGGACTTTGGTTGACTTGCCCGATGATCGGCAAGCAATTGAGAATAAATGGATCTTCAAGAAGAAGACTGACGCTGACGGTAATATTACTGTCTACAAAGCTCGACTTGTCGCAAAAGGTTTTCGGCAAGTTCAAGGGATTGACTACGATGAGACCTTCTCACCCGTAGCGATGCTTAAGTCTGTCCGAATCATGTTAGCAATTGCCGCATTTTATGATTATGAAATTTGGCAGATGGATGTCAAAACTGCATTCCTGAATGGATTTCTGGAAGAAGAGTTGTATATGATGCAACCAGAAGGTTTTGTCGATCCAAAGGGAGCTAACAAAGTGTGCAAGCTCCAGCGATCCATTTATGGACTGGTGCAAGCCTCTCGGAGTTGGAATAAACGCTTTGATAGTGTGATCAAAGCATTTGGTTTTATACAGACTTTTGGAGAAGCCTGTATTTACAAGAAAGTGAGTGGGAGCTCTGTAGCATTTCTGATATTATATGTGGATGACATATTACTAATTGGAAATGATATAGAATTTCTGGATAGCATAAAGGGATACTTGAATAAGAGTTTTTCAATGAAAGACCTCGGTGAAGCTGCTTACATATTAGGCATTAAGATCTATAGAGATAGATCAAGACGCTTAATTGGACTTTCACAAACCACATACCTTGACAAAGTTTTGAAGAAGTTCAAAATGGATCAAGCAAAGAAAGGGTTCTTGCCTGTGTTACAAGGTGTGAAGTTGAGTAAGACTCAATGCCCGACCACTGCAGAAGATAGAGAGAATATGAAAGATGTTCCCTATGCATCAGCCATAGGATCTATCATGTATGCAATGCTGTGTACCAGACCTGATGTGTGCCTTGCTATAAGTCTAGCAGGGAGGTACCAAAGTAATCCAGGAGTGGATCACTGGACAGCGGTCAAGAACATCCTGAAATACCTGAAAAGGACTAAGGATATGTTTCTCATATATGGAGGTGACAAAGAGCTCATCGTAAAAGGTTACGTTGATGCAAGCTTTGACACTGATCCGGACGATTCTAAATCGCAAACCGGATACGTGTTTACATTAAACGGTGGAGCTGTCAGTTGGTGCAGTTCTAAACAAAGCGTTGTAGCGGGATCTACATGTGAAGCGGAGTACATAGCTGCTTCGGAAGCAGCAAATGAAGGAGTCTGGATGAAGGAGTTCATATCCGATCTAGGTGTCATACCTAGTGCATCGGGTCCAATGAAAATCTTTTGTGACAATACTGGTGCAATTGCCTTGGCAAAGGAATCCAGATTTCACAAGAGAACCAAGCACATCAAGAGACGCTTCAATTCCATCCGGGATCTAGTCCAGGTGGGAGACATAGAGATTTGCAAGATACATACGGATCTGAATGTTGCAGACCCGTTGACTAAGCCTCTTCCACGAGCAAAACATGATCAGCACCAAGGCTCCATGGGTGTTAGAATCATTACTGTGTAATCTAGATTATTGACTCTAGTGCAAGTGGGAGACTGAAGGAAATATGCCCTAGAGGCAATAATAAAGTTATTATTTATTTCCTTATATCATGATAAATGTTTATTATTCATGCTAGAATTGTATTAACCGGAAACATAATACATGTGTGAATACATAGACAAACAAAGTGTCACTAGTATGCCTCTACTTGACTAGCTCGTTAATCAAAGATGGTTATGTTTCCTAACCATGAACAATGAGTTGTTATTTGATTAACGGGATCACATCATTGAGTGAATGATCTGATTGACATGACCCATTCCATTAGCTTAGCACCCGATCGTTTAGTATGTTGCTATTGCTTTCTTCATGACTTATACATGTTCCTATAACTATGAGATTATGCAACTCCCGTTTACCGGAGGAACACTTTGGGTACTACCAAACGTCACAACGTAACTGGGTGATTATAAAGGAGTACTACAGGTGTCTCCAAAGGTACATGTTGGGTTGGCGTATTTCGAGATTAGGTTTTGTCACTCCGATTGTCGGAGAGGTATCTCTGGGCCCTCTCGGTAATGCACATCACTTAAGCCTTGCAAGCATTGCAACTAAATGAGTTAGTTGCGGGATGATGTATTACAGAACGAGTAAAGAGACTTGCCGGTAATGAGATTGAACTAGGTATTGGATACCGATGATCGAATCTCGGGCAAGTAACATACCGATGACAAAGGAACAACGTATGTTGTTATGCGGTCTGACCGATAAAGATATTCGTAGAATATGTAGGAGCCAATATGGGCATCCAGGTCCCGCTATTGGTTATTGACCAGAGATGTGTCTCGGTCATGTCTACATTGTTCTCGAACCGTAGGGTCCGCACGCTTAAAGTTACGATGACAGTTATTATGAGTTTATGCATTTTTGATGTACCGAAGTTTGTTCGGAGTCCCGGATGTGATCACGGACATGATGAGGAGTCTCGAAATGGTCGAGACGTAAAGATTGATATATTGGAAGCCTATATTTGGACATCGGAATCGTTCCGGGTGAAATCGGCATTTTTCCGGAGTACCGGGGGGTTACCGGAACCCCCCCGGGGGTTTATTGGGCCTACATGGGCCTTAAGGGAGAAGAGAGAAGGAGGCAAGAGGTGGCCTCGCGCCCCTCCCCTTCCTAGTCCGAATAGGACCAGGGAAGGGGGGCGCCCCCCCCCCCCCCCCCCCCTTTCCTTCCTCTCTTCCACCTCTTTCCCCTCTCTCCTTGTCCAACTGATGGGAGTAGGACTCCCCCTTGGCGCGCCCACCTTGGCCGGCCGCCCCCTCTCCCTGGCTCCTTTATATACTGAGGCAAGGGGCACCCTAGAAGACACAAGTTGATCCTCGTGATCGTTCCTTAGCCGTGTGCGGTGCCCCCTGCCACCGTATTCCACCTCGGTCATATCGTTGTAGTGCTTAGGCGAAGCCCTGCCTCGGTGGAACATCATCATCGTCACCACGCCGTTGTGCTGACGGAACTCATCCCCGAAGCTTTGCTGGATCAGAGCCCGGGGAGCGTCATCGAGCTGTACGTGTGCTAAGAACTCGGAGGTGCCGGGAAGTAACGGTGCTTGGATCGGTCGGATCGAGAAGAAGACGTACGACTACTTCCTCTACGTTGTGTCAACGCTTCTGTTGTCGATCTACTAGGTATGTAGATCATACTCCCCCTCTCATTGCTATGCATCACCATGATCTTGCATGTGCGTAGGAATTTTTTTGAAATTACTACGAAACCCAACAGACATGTCTCCGGTCAATAACCAATAGCGGAACCTGGATGCTCATATTGGCTCCCACATATTCTACGAAGATCTTTTATCGGTCAGACCGCATAACAACATACTTTGTTCCCTTTGTCATCGGTATGTTACTTGCCCGAGAGTCGATCGTCGGTATCTTAATACCTAGTTCAATCTCGTTACCAGTAAGTCTCTTTACTCGTTTCGTAATACATCATCTCGCAACTAACTCATTAGTTGCAATGCTTGCAAGGCTTATGTGATGTGCATTACCGAGAGGGCCCAGAGATACCTCTCCGACAATCGGAGTGACAAATCCTAATCTCGAAATACGCTAACCCAACATGTACCTTTGGAGACACCTGTAGAGCTCCTTTATAATCACCCAGTTACGTTGTGATGTTTGGTAGCACACAAAGTGTTCCTCCGGCAAACGGGAGTTGCATAATCTCATAGTCATAGGAACATGTATAAGTCATGAAGAAAGCAATAGCAACATACTAAACGATCGGGTGCTAAGCTAATGGAATGGGTCATGTCAATCACATCATTCTCCTAATGACATGATCCCGTTAATCAAATGACAACACATGTCTATGGTTAGGAAACATAACCATCTTTGATTAACGAGCTAGTCAAGTAGAGGCACACTAGTGACGTTTAGTTTGTCTATGTATTCACACAAGTATTATGTTTCCGGATAATACAATTCTAGCATGAATAATAAACATTTATCATGATATAAGGAAATAAAATAATAACTTTATTATTGCCTCTAGGGCATATTTCCTTCAGTCTCCCACTTGTAGTAGAGTCAATAATCTAGATTACACAGTAATGATTCTAACACCCATGGAGCTTTGGTGCTGATCATGTTTTGCTCGTGGAAGAGGCTTAGTCAACGGGTCTGCGACATTCAGATCCATATGTATCTTGCAAATCTCTATGTCTCCCACCTGGACTAGATCCCAGATGGAATTGAAGCGTCTCTTGATGTGCTTGGTTCTCTTGTGAAATTTGGATTCCTTTGCCAAGGCAATTGCACCAGTATTGTCACAAAAGATTTTCATTGGACCCGATGCACTAGGTATGACACCTAGATCGGATATGAACTCCTTCATCCAGACTCCTTCGTTTGCTTCTTCCGAAGCAGCTATGTACTCCGCTTCGCATGTAGATCCCGCCATAACGCTTTGTTTAGAACTGCACCAACTGCCAGCTCCACCGTTTAACGTAAACACATATCCGGTTTGCGATTTAGAATCGTCCGGATCAGTGTCAAAGCTTGCATCAACGTAACCATTTACGATGAGCTCTTTGTCACCTCCATGTACGAGAAACATATCCTTAGTCCTTTTCAGGTATTTCAGGATGTTCTTGTCCGCTGTCCAATGATCCACTCCTGGATTACTTTGGTACCTCCCTGCTAGACTTATAGCAAGACACACATCAGGTCTGGTACATAGCATTGCATACATGATAGAGCCTATGGCTGAAGCATAGCGAACATCTTTCATTTTCTCTCTATCTTCTGCATTGGTCGGGCATCGAGTCTTACTCAATTTCACACCTTGTAACACAGGCAAGAATCCTTTCTTTGCTTGATCCATTTTGAACTTCTTCAAAACTTTGTCAAGGTATGTGCTTTGTGAAAGTCCAATTAAGCGTCTTGATCTATCTCTAGATCTTAATGCCCAATATGTAAGCAGCTTCACCGAGGTCTTTCATTGAAAAACTCTTATTCAAGTATCCCTTTATGCTATCCAGAAATTCTATATCATTTCCGATTAGTAATATATCATATACATATAATATCAGAAATGCTACAGAGCTCCCACTCACTTTCTTGTAAATACAGGCTTCTCCAAAAGTCTGTACAAAACCAAATGCTTTGATCACATTATCAAAGCGTTTATTCCAACTTTGAGAGGCTTGCACCAGTCCATAAATGGATCGCTGGAGCTTGCACACTTTGTTAGCTCCCTTTGGATCGACAAAACCTTCTGGCTGCATCATATACAACTCTTCTTCCAGAAATCCATTCAGGAATGCAGTTTTGACATCCATCTGCCAAATTTCATAATCATAAAATGCAGCAATTGCTAACATGATTCGAACAGACTTAAGCATCGCTACGGGTGAGAAGGTCTCATTGTAGTCAATCCCTTGAACTTGTCGAAAACCTTTTGCGACAAGTCGAGCTTTGTAGACAGTAACATTACCGTCAGCGTCAGTCTTCTTCTTGAAGATCCATTTATTCTCAATTGCTTGCCGATCACTGGGCAAGTCAACCAAAGTCCACACTTTGTTCTCATACATGGATCCCATCTTAGATTTCATGGCTTCAAGCCATTTTGCGGAATCTGGGCTCACCATCGCTTCTTCATAGTTCGTAGGTTCATCATGATCTAGTAGCATGACTTCCAGAACAGGATTACCGTACCACTCTGGTGCGGATCTTACTCTGGTTGATCTACGAGGTTCAGTAGTATCTTGTTCTGAAGTTTCATGATCATCATCATTAGCTTCCTCACTAATTGGTGTAGGTGTCACAGAAACCGGTTTCTGTGATGTACTACTTTCCAATAAGGGAGCAGGTACAGTTACCTCATCAAGTTCTACTTTCCTCCCACTCACTTCTTTCGAGAGAAACTCCTTCTCTAAAAAGTTTCCGAATTTAGCAACAAAAGTCTTGCCTTCGGATCTGTGATAGAAGGTGTATCCAATAGTTTCCTTTGGATATCCTATGAAGATACATTTCTCTGATTTGGGTTCGAGCTTATCATCTGATTTAAATAGAACAACCATTATTCTCTGATTTAAATGAATAACCATCTCGCATCAAACAAGATCCAGATATAATGTTCATGCTCAACGCTGGCACCAAATAACAATTATTTAGGTCTAATACTAATCCCGAAGGTAGATGTAGAGGTAGCTTGCCGACCGCGATCACATCGACTTTGGAACCATTTCCCAAGCGCGTCATCACCTCGTCCTTAGCCAATCTTCGCTTAATCCGTAGTCCCTGTTTCGAGTTGCAAATATTAGCAACAAAACCTATCAAATACCCAGGTGCTACTGCGAGCATTAGTAAGGTACACATCAATAGCATGTATATCATATATACCTTTGTTCACCTTGCCATCCTTCTTATCCGTCAAATACTTGGGGTAGTTCCGCTTCCAGTGACCAGTCTGCTTGCAGTAGAAGCACTCAGTTTCAGGCTTAGGTCTAGATTTGGGTTTCTTCTCCTGAGCAGCAACTTGCTTGCTGTTCTCTTTGAAGTTCCCCTTCTTCTTCCCTTTGCCCTTTTTCTTGAAACTAGTTCTCTTGTTGACCATCAACACTTGATGCTCCTTCTTGATTTCTACCTCCGCAGCTTTCAGCATTGCGAAGAGCTCGGGAATTGTCTTATTCATCCCTTGCATATTATAGTTCATCACAAAGCTCTTGTAGCTAGGTGGAAGTGATTGGAGAATTCTGTGAATGACGCAATCATCTGGAAGATTAACTCCCAATTGAACCAAGTGATTATTATACCCAGACATTTTGATTATATGCTCACTGACAGAACTGTTCTCCTCTATCTTGCAGCTATAGAACTTATTGGAGACTTCATATCTCTCAATCCGGGCATTTGCTTGAAATATTAACTTCGACTCCTGGAACATCTCATATGCTCCATGACGTTCAAAACGTCGTTGAAGTCCCTGTTGGAAATATGCCCTAGAGGCAATAATAAATTGGTTATTATTATATTTCCTTGTTCATGATAATCGTTTATTATCCATGCTAGAATTGTATTGATAGGAAACTCAGATACATGTGTGGATACATAGACAACACCATGTCCCTAGTAAGCCTCTAGTTGACTGGCTCGTTGATCAATAGATGGTTACGGTTTCCTGACCATGGACATTGGATGTCGTTGATAACGGGATCACATCATTAGGAGAATGATGTGATGGACAAGACCCAATCCTAAGCCTAGCACAAAGATCGTGTAGTTCGTATGCTAAAGCTTTTCTAATGTCAAGTATCATTTCCTTAGACCATGAGATTGTGCAACTCCCGGATACCGTAGGAATACTTTGGGTGTGCCAAACGTCACAACGTAACTGGGTGGCTATAAAGGTACACTACAGGTATCTTCGAAAGTGTCTGTTGGGTTGGCACGAATCGAGACTGGGATTTGTCACTCCGTGTAAACGGAGAGGTATCTCTGGGCCCACTCGGTAGGACATCATCATAATATGCACAATGTGACCAAGGAGTTGATCACGGGATGATGTGTTACGGAACGAGTAAAGAGACTTGCCGGTAACGAGATTGATCAAGGTATTGGGATACCGACGATCGAATCTCGGGCAAGTATCGTACCACTAGACAAAGGGAATTGTATACGGGATTGATTGAATCCTCGACATCGTGGTTCATCCGATGAGATCATCGTGGAACATGTGGGAGCCAACATGGGTATCCAGATCCCGCTGTTGGTTATTGGCTGGAGAGTTATCTCGGCCATGTCTGCATGACTCCCGAACCCGTAGGGTCTACACACTTAAGGTTCGATGACACTAGGGTTATAGGGAATAGATATACGTGGTTACCGAATGTTGTTCAGAGTCCCGGATGAGATCCCGGACGTCACGAGGAGTTCCGGAATGGCCCGGAGGTAAAGATTAATATATAGGAAGTATGGTTTTGGCCACCGGAAGTGTTCCGGGCATCATCGGTAGTGTACCGGGACCACCGGAGGGGTCCGGGGGTCCACCAAGTGGGGCCACCAGCCCCGGAGGCCTACATGGGCCAATAGTGGGAAGGGACCAGCCCCTAAGTGGGCTGGGGCGCCTTCCCACCAAGGCCCATGCGCCTAAGGGGAAGAGGGGGCAAACCCTAAGGGCAGATGGGCCTTAAGGCCCATGCCTGGTGCGCCTCCCTCTCCCCCTCCACTTGGCCACCACCCTAGATGGGATTGGGGCTGGCCGCCGCCCCTAGGGTGGAACCCTAGGTGGGGCGCACCCCTCCCTCTCCCCTATATATACTTGAGGACTTGGGGCTGCCAACAGATGAGTTCCTCTCCTTCTTGGCGCAGCCCTACCCCTCTCCCTCCTCGTCTCTTACGGTGCTTGGCGAAACCCTGCTGGAGTACCACGCTCCTCCACCACCACCACACTGTCGTGCTGCTGCTGGATGGAGTCTTCCCCAACCTCTCCTTCTCCCCTTGCTGGATCAAGGCGTAGGAGACGTCACCGGGCTGTACGTGTGTTGAACACGGAGGTGCCGTCCGTTCGGCACTAGGATCATCGGTGATTTGGATCACGACGAGTACGACTCCATCAACCCCGTTCTCTTGAACGCTTCCTCGTAGCGATCTACAAGGGTATGTAGATGCACTCTCCTTCCCTCGTTGGTAGACTTTTCCATAGATTGATCTTGGTGATGCGTAGAAAATTTTGAATTTCTGCTATGTTCCCCAACAGTCCCGATTCTAAGCCGTAAAGCATGGCACACTGAACTATCGAGTAGTCATCAGCTTTGCTCTGCCAGACGTTCATAACATCTGGTGTTGCTCCAGCAGCAGGCCTGGCACCCAGCGGTGCTTCCAGAACATAATTCTTCTGTGCAGCAATGAGGATAATCCTCAAGTTACGGACCCGGTCCGTGTAATTGCTACCATCATATTTCAACTTTGCTTTCTCAAGGAATGCATTAAAATTCAACGGAACAACAGCACGGGCCATCTATCTACAGTCAAACATAAACAAGCAAGATACTATCAGGTACTAAGTTCATGATAAATTTAAGTTCAGCTAATCATATTACTAAAGAACTCCCACTTAGATAGACATCCCTCTAATCCTCTAAGTGATCACGTGATCCAAATCAACTAAACCATGTCCAATCATCACGTGAGATGGAGTAGTTTCATTGGTGAACATCACCATGTTGATCATATCTACTATATTATTCACGCTCGACCTTTCGGTCTCCGTGTTCCGAGGCCATATCTGTATATGCTTGGCTCGTCAAGTATAACCTGAGTATTCCGCGTGTGCAACTGTTTTGCACCCGTTGTATTTGAACGTAGAGCCTATCACACCCGATCATCACGTGGTGTCTCAGCACGAAGAACTTTCGCAACAGTGCATACTCAGGGAGAACACTTCTTGATAATTAGTGAGAGATCATTTTAAAATGCTACCGTCAATCAAAGCAAGATAAGATGCATAAAGATAAACATCACATGCAATCAGTATAAGTGATATGATATGGCCATCATCATCTTGTGCTTGTGATCTCCATCTTCGAAGCACCGTCATGATCACCATCGTCACCGGCACGACACCTTGATCACCATTGTAGCATCGTTGTCGTCTCGCCAATCTTATGCTTCCACGACTATCGCTACCGCTTAGTGATAAAGTAAAGCATTACAGCGCAATTGCATTGCATACAATAAAGCGACAACCATATGGCTCCTGCCAGTTGCCGATAACTCGGTTACAAAACATGATCATCTCATACAATAAAATTTAGCATCATGTCTTGACCATATCACATCACAACATGCCCTGCAAAAACAAGTTAGACGTCCTCTACTTTGTTGTTGCAAGTTTTACGTGGCTGCTACGGGCTTAAGTAAGAACCAATCTCACCTACGCATCAAAAACACAACGATAGTTTGTCAATTTGACTCCGTTTTAACCTTCGCAAGGACCGGGCGTAGCCACACTTGGTTCAATTAAAGTTGGAGAAACTGACACCCGCCAGCCACCTGTGTGCAAAGCACGTCGGTAGAACCAGTCTCGCATAAGCGTACGCGTAATGTCGGTCCGGGCCGCTTCATCCAACAATACCGCCGAACCAAAGTATGACATGCTGGTAAGCAGTATGACTTATATCGCCCACAATTCACTTGTGTTCTACTCGTGCAAATAACATCAACACATAAAACCAGGCTCGGATGCCACTGTTGGGAAACGTAGTAATTTCAAAAAATTTCCTATGCACACGCAAGATCATGGTGATGCATAGCAACGAGAGGGGAGAGTGTTCTCTACGTACCCTCGTAGACCGACAACGGAAGCGTTATGACACGCGGTTGATGTAGTCGTACGTCTTCACGGCCCGACCGATCAAGCACCGAAACTACGGCACCTCCGAGTTTTAGCACACGTTCAGCTCGATGACGATCCCAAACTCCGATCCAGCAAAGTGTCGGGAAAGAGTTCCGTCAGCACGACGGCGTGGTGACGATCTTGATGTTCTACCGTCGCAGGGCTTCGCCTAAGCACCGCTACAATATTATCGAGGAGTATGGTGGAAGGGGGCACCACACATGGCTAAGAAAACGATCACGAGGATCAACTTGTGTGTGTAGAGGTGCTCCCTGCCCCCGTATATAAAGGAGCAAAGGGGGGGGGGTGCGGCCGGCCCTAGGAGGAGGCGCGCCGGAGGAGTCCTACTCCTACTGGGAGTAGGACTCCCCCCTTTCCCTAGTTGGATTAGGACTTGGGGGGAAGGAGGAGAGGGAAGAAAGGAAAGGGGGGGGGGCGCCGCCCCCCTCCTTGTCCAATTCAGACTTGGGGGGGAGGGGCGCGCGGCAGCCCCTAGGCCTCCTCTCCTCTTCCTCCACTAGGCCCATTAAGGCCCATTAGGTTACCGGGGGGGGGGGGTTCCGGTAACCTCCCGATACTCCAACCTTGCGAGATAGTCCACGACAGCTGCAACACGAGACTCCAGTCGGAAGACATCCATGGCAACTTCGTCGTTCACCGGAGAATTGACGGGGTCAAGGTTTGGCTCCAGTCGGCTGGTTTCTTCTTCAAAGTTTTGACAAAATTCTGCAAGGGTGATCACTAAGTCAAGGAGATAGTCGAATGGAAAAAGCCACAATTGGAAATATTTGCCAAACATGAAGATTTACCTTCAAGCATAAGAAACAGCTTCTTGGCAAGGCCACTCAGGAAGGCTTCCAGTTCAGTTTTCTTCTCAGTCAATTTGCTGACTTGGTCGGTCAAGGCAGCTTTGTCAGTTCTCAGTCGACTGACTTCCTTGTTGGCAATCCCAAGAGCAGTTTTCAGATTGGTATTGTCTTGTTCGAGCTTGGTGACTGAAGCTAACTTCTCGTCAGCAAGCTTGATCTTCTCAGCTAGCTCAAGGTCTTTCTTCTGCTGGGCCTCCCTTACCTTACCTGCAAGTTACAGCGAGATCAGATGCCGAAACAAGCAAGGGGAAAAGCAGTCGTCAGGGTCTCACCAAACATACCTTCGGTCTCCTCCTTTGCCTTTGTCAGCTTCTCCTGAACCAGCTTCAAGCTCAGCTCGACTTGAGTATGTTTTTGTTCCAGCTCTGAGTAGCGAGCCACAAGATCACAGGAGTTCTGCGAAGAACCAATCGACTAAACGTCAAATGTAACTCACTTCCGAGTGAAAAAGGGAAAAACACACGTTTCTAAGACTACAGCCGAATACAAGCATTCGACCGTAGTCTCGGGGACTACACCCAGTGGGTGCACTCAGCGTGCCCCCACTAATCCTGTTGAAGACAAAGTCGACCAGTCGACCTCAAAAAAAAAAAAAAACAGTGTGCGAGACGCATTCTCTAAGACTGTGATCAACTGCAAGCAGTCGACCACAGTCTCGGGGACTACACCCAGTGGGTGCACTCAGCGTGCCCCCACCGGTTTGCGAAATCCAGTCGACCAGTCGACTGACAGAAAGATTGACATCATAAAGCCTAAGGCCGACTGCCAGCAGTCGACCTTAGCCTTGGGGACTACACCCAGTGGGTGCACTCAGCGTGCCCCCACCGGTTTGCGAAATCCAGTCGACCAGTCGACTGACAGAAAGATTGACATCATAAAGCCTAAGGCCGACTGCCAGCAGTCGACCTTAGCCTTGGGGACTACACCCAGCGGGTGCACTCAGCGTGCCCCCGCTAACACGGAGTTTATTCGACACACCCAGTGGGTGACTAATATAAATTCCGGAAAAGAAAAGTTTTTGGTAGCATATCCAACAGAACAAACAGCGGTCGACTGACCTGGACATTGCTTTGGAGGGCAGAACTGGCGTCATAAGCTGCCTGGCTCGCGTCCCGGATGGTCTTCAGCTGCTCCATCATGAGTCCCGCCTGGCGTATCGCCTCCTTCGCTGCGCCAGCTTGGTCCTCTGGGACGTGGTGCGTCATGAAGAGGGAAGGCTGCTGAGCACTCGTCAGTGGATTCGCGAAGGTCACCGTGTGTCGAGTGGTGTTCTCTTCCTCCACAGTCAGAATTTCAGGCGCCGGCACATCCTGAGGCACCTTACTGGCGGACGCTTTCCGACTCCTCCTGTGCTTCAGCGGCTCTTCATCCTCATCATCATCAGGAAGATCGATAACAGTGTTGGGTGGAGCTGCGGAGAAGGATCAGGATCAGAGATCGCGAGTCAGTCGACTAAGAATGGTATTAAGAACACAGTACCTGGATTCGAAGTTGCTGCATCCTCCATCTCGTGGTCATCGGCCCGGGCCGAGGTCTCAGAAGTAGCAGCACTGCAACTCCAAAGGATCAGTCGACTAACCTCAGCGTCGACCAGAGATAAAGTTCGCACAGAATAAGAAAATATGAGCAACACAATTACCCTGATATGGTGGGGATGGACACCTTCATCTTCGGCAGGAGCTTGGTCGGCTTCGATGAGGCCGCCCTGGGCTGCTTCGGCGCCTTTTCAGTCGGCGCCGGAGAGGTGGTCCGAGGGCGCTTGGTCGACTGAGTGGCGGTCGCAACCCCCTTACCACGTTCGGTCGAAGGGTCGTGGACAAGCTTCGACCGCCTTTCTGAGCGCGGTGGAACGACCTCCTCCTCCTCTTCTTCCTCGTCCTCGATGTCATCTTCATCACCTTCATCATCATCATCGTCGTCATCATCCCCTGCAGCATCCGAGTCCCATTCCTCCTCTTCCTGGCTCTCGCCCCCGCTCGCCTCGCCCCCGCTCGCCTCGCCTTCCTCAGTCGAAGCTTGTGCCCCATTGGGCATCGAGTACAGCTCGGTGAAGGCCTAGCAGATGCCCAAACAAGGATCAGTCGACCAGTCGGCAGGGTTAGCAGAAATGAATACGACAAGGACACAATGGAAAGCAGAGCAAGTGTACCTTGTTTGGGTCGCTGTTGTGGTCGAGTGGAGGAATCCTTCTGGCTCCGCGCGGGTTGTCCCTGTTTCCGGTAACGGCTACCATCCATCTTTCCAGAGTGACATCGTCGACTTCTTCTGGATGGACTCTAGTCTCGTCTTCGGGCCCACAGTACAACCACATGCAGTGGCTCCGGAATTGAAGGGGTTGGATGCGACGCCTGAGGAAGACCTCCAGAAGATCCATGCCCGTCACCCCCTCCCGAACCAACTGCACCACGCGCTCCATCAACATCTTCACGTCGGCTTTCTCCTCCGGAATCAGCTTCAGAGGGGAGGGCTTGTTCACTCGGTCCATGGTAAACGGAGGGAGTCCACTCGACTGCCCTGGCGTCGACTGGACCTGGCAGTAGAACCAAGTCGACTGCCAGCCTCTGACGGACTCGGGAAAGGACATGGGCGGGAAGGTGCTATTATTCCTCACCTGAATCCCCAGGCCCCCACACATTTGGACGACTCGGGTCTTCTCATCACCTGGGCTCGCCTTCTTCACGGTCTGAGAGCGACACGTGAAGATACGTTTGAACAAACCCCAGTGCGGTCGACAGCCCAAGAAACCCTCACACATGGACACGAATGCAGCAAGATAGGCAATGGAGTTTGGGGTAAAGTGGTGGAGCTGCGCTCCAAAGAAATTCAAGAAGCCACGGAAGAAAATGCTTGGCGGCAAGGAAAACCCACGATCAACATGAGTGGCCAGAAGCACACACTCACCCTCTTCTGGCTGTGGCTGCCACTCCTTCCCCGGCAACCTCGCAGCTCCGTGAGGGATCAAGCCCTCGTTGGCCATGTCGAGGAGGTCCTTCTCCGTGATGGTCGACTGGATCCAGTCTCCTTGGACCCAGCCTTTCGGCAGGCGGGATCTGGACGAGGACCCTCTGCGGCTGGTGGATCTCCCCTTCGCCTTCTCCGATGCCGACGCCTTCTTGGCACGCTCCAGCGCCGCCGTCTTCTCCTTGGCCATGGTCGCCGGTGAGATGCACGAAGGGAAGTGGTGCGGGGGCGAGAGCGAGCACGCTGAGCAGGGAGGAAGGAAGCAGAGGGAGAGAGGGAGAATGCTGAGGCGCAGCACAGAAATCCTCGCCGGGCACATTTATAAGGTCCCTTCCGAGTGGCTGACATGTGGGCCCGGTCGATCTAATCATATCTGGGAGCAGTTATGAGGACTGGATACGTGGCGAAAAAGGCGGCGCGGAGATCGAGGCGTCTATGCCCCGTCCCATCCGAACGCCGCGGTCTGCCCCGCTTCGCGCGCGCCCCCAAATTTCGCACCCCGCGGAATCCGCGAGCAACAAATCAGTCTGTCAGACGCGGTGTTTCCGGCGATCCGTCGCTCGGAGATCGTCGAAGCTCGAAAGATCACTCGACGCAAAAATAGAATGGATCGAGTCGACCGAAGACAAATTGCTCCCTGTCAACGAAGAGATTCTTTGATCCAGAACAGCGCACAACTAGAGCGCAAAGGTTAATCGGAAACGACATCAACTCCTTCTTCACTCGAAGCCTCAATCCATTCGGGGGCTAATGATGGGGTTATGTACCTAGGGTAGGGTCATGGACCTGTTCCAAGTAACTTACCCTAGGACATCCCTAGAAGAGGTCGCCTTCCAGTCGACCAACGAGGATTCACTCGACTGGCCTGAAGGACTCGACCACGAAGACTCACTCGACCACCAGGAGGTCAAGAGGCACTCTGCACCGCAACGGCCTGTAATTAAGTAGACTTTATGATAGTAAAGGCACTTTATGTGGGGCGTTACCAGTAACGCCCCAGACTTAACTCACCTTAAACCCTCTCCTACGTGGGCTGGCTGGGGTCCTGGCGCACTCTATATAAGCCACCCCCCTCCACAGGCAGAGGGGTTCGGCACCTTGTAATCCATACATTCATAATCCACTCGACCGCCTCCGGGCTCCGAGACGTAGGGCTGTTACTTCTTCCGAGGAGGGCCTGAACTCGTACATCCTTTGTGCTTACAACCTCTCCATAGCTAGGACCTTGCCTCTCCATACCTACCCCCCACTCTACTGTCAGGCTTAGAACCACGACACCGCCCCCTCCTTGTCCAATTCAGACTTGGGGGGGGGGGAGGGGCACGCGGCAGGCCCTAGGCCTCCTCTCCTCTTCCTCCACTAGGCCCATTAAGGCCCATTAGGTTACCGGGGGGGGGGGAGGTTCCGGTAACCTCCCGGTACTCCAGTAAAATGCCGATTTCACCCGGAACACTTCCGATGTCCAAACATAGGCTTCCAATATATCAATCTTTATGTCTCGACCATTTCGAGACTCCTCGTCATGTCCGTGATCACATCCGAGACTCCGAACAAACTTCGGTACATCAAAATATATAAACTCATAATGAAACTGTCATCGTAATGTTAAGCGTGCGGACCCTACGGGTTCGAGAACAATGTAGACATGACCGAGACATGTCTCCGGTCAATAACCAATAGCGGAACCTGGATGCTCATATTGGCTCCCACATATTCTATGAAGATCTTTTATCGGTCAGACCGCATAACAACATACTTTGTTCCCTTTGTCATCGGTATGTTACTTGCCCGAGATTCGATCGTCGGTATCTCAATACCTAGTTCAATCTCGTTACTGACAAGTCTCTTTACTCGTTTCGTAATACATTATCTCGCAACTAACTCATTAGTTGCAATGCTTGCAAGGCTTATGTGATGTGCATTACCGAGAGGGCCCAGAGATACCTCTCCGACAATCGGAGTGACAAATCCTAATCTCGAAATACGCCAACCCAACATGTACCTTTGGAGACACATATAGAGCTCCTTTATAATCACCCAGTTACGTTGTGACGTTTGGTAGCACACAAAGTGTTCCTCCGGCAAACGGGAGTTGCATAATCTCATAGTCATAGGAACATGTATAAGTCATGAAGAAAGCAATAACAACATACTAAACGATCGGGTGCTAAGCTAATGGAATGGGTCATGTCAATCACATCATTCTCCTAATGACGTGATCCTGTTAATCAAATGACAACATATGTCTATGGTTAGGAAACATAACCATCTTTGATTAGCGAGCTAGTCAAGTTGAGGCACACTAGTGACGTTTAGTTTGTCTATGTATTCACACAAGTATTATGTTTCCGGATAATACAATTCTAGCATGAATAATAAACATTTATCATGATATAAGGAAATAAAATAATAACTTTATTATTGCCTCTAGGGCATATTTCCTTCAGTATATTGCCCCACACCTATCTGGGGCTGCCACTGTGTCTCACAAAGCCTAGAGTGGAAGATTTCATTCCCATGTTGAACATAATTGAAAATAGATTGCCGAGCTGCTCTACAATGTTATCCTCTGGAGATAAACTGACACTGATCAAATCCATTTTCACAAGCATGCCTACTTTCTTCATGAGTACACTGATGATACCCAAAACAGTCATCAAGCAAATCAACTCATACCTTATGAACTGTTTCTGGAGAAAGTATGGCTCAATGGACAAGGGTATTGTGCTTATTTCATGGGATAAAGTCAGCAGACCAAAGAACCATGGAGGCCTTGGGGTTTTAGATCTTCACATACACAACAAGGCCCTTCTTCTAAAGTTCCTGCATAAGTTCTTCAACAAGACTGATACACCATGGGTGAATATCATTTGGGAGAAGCACTATCAGAACATATTACCAAGAGAACAAAAGGTGGGGTCTTTCTGGTGGAGAGATGTTATGAAGCTTCTCCCTGTTTTCGAGCAACATGCCATATGTAAAGCAGGCATTGGAGATTCTGTTTACTTCTAGTCTGACAAGTGGCAAGTATTACCTCTACACACCAAATTCCCTGAATTACACTCTTTTGCAATCAATCAGACAATCTCTTTGAATACAATGTTGGAGCACAATGATATCAGTCAACTATTTCACATGCCACTATCTCAGCTTGCCTTTGACCAGTTCAACTCCTTGCAAACTATTCTGAATGGCCAAGCATTATCTACAAACCAAGACAGATGGTCATATACTTGGACAACACAAAAATACTCATCCATGAAAATGTACAAAGCTATCAAGGGGGAGAGCACAACACATGACATCTTCAGATATCTTTGGAAAACAGCATGCAGACTCAGGCATAAGATCTTCTTCTGGCTGTTACTTTGTGATAGCCTCAGCACCAGGAACCTAATCCACAGAAAGAACATGTATTTGGAAGACTACACTTGTGCCCTATGTGCTGATGCCACAGAAGAAACAATTGTCCATCTCTTCTGGGATTGCCAGTTTGCTAGGCGATGCTGGCACTCCATAGCTCCAAACAAGTTAAGAGGCATCTCAGTATATGACGGAATTCATCTTTCCATGAACCACCTCCCATCAAACATTGCCATGGATATCATTATCATGGGATGCCGGGGCATTTGGATGAGCAAAAACGATAAAATCTTTAGAATGGCTGCACCTTCTGTGGACACCTGTGACCTGTCGACAAAGACGGGACGGGGCACGCGTGTTGCAGGCGATGCTACAAGCAACGAGAATGAGATAGGCGACGCATGCGGCCGACGATGCAAGGGTTGCCAGCGCCTACTGCGGGCAGATAGTGCTACGAGCGGGGCCGAGGCGTGCGACACACTGATGTAAGGGGCGTCTTGGCGTTTGTCTTCGTGCGGTGGGACAAGGTGTGCGTGGTGGGCAGCATGCTGAGACGAAGCGGGTGCATGATCCGACGGTCATCAACACCTAATCCTACGGCGCCGAAGGTGACCTATTAGAAACTCCCATTGGTCGGACAACGGCCAACCGCATATATATGACAGGAGGCTCATGCAAGACTTTTTTTCTCTGTGTGGGCTCACGTAGCACGTAGGACTCGGATAGACAAAACACTACTAGTACAAGACTTCATGGCAATTTTTAAACGGGAACACTAACGCCCACATGTGTGGGCGTTACCCAACTCGTCAACACGCCTGAATCGTCGTTCGCTATCTTTTGCACGAATCCTGACGTGAAAAGGTGGATTTGATGTGCCACGTAGGACGGGGCTGGTGTGTGGGCGTTGGAGAGTTTGGCCACACGTCCGCACCATGCTGTTTGCCAGCTGCGCTGTGTGGGCGAATTAGTTTCTGCCCACACAACCACCACCTAGGTCATGCGCGTGTGGGCGAACTGTTTTTCGCCCACACGGCACTCCTAAGTTGTGGATGGCAACTGCAGTTACGCGAACGTGGCAACTAGGTAAATACACATGGCAACTGTGATTCTTTGCTAGACGGCAACTGCAGTTGCGCGTACGTGGCAACTAGATAAACACACATGGGAACTGTGATTAACAATACATGGCAACTATGGTTGGACCACACGTGGCAACTAGGTAAACACACATGGCAACTACTGTTTGACCATATGTGGCAAGTAGTTAATTACACACGATAATTACGGTTTGATTACATGCGGCAACTACCATAAATAAGACATGACAACTATAATTAATCAAAACAGATAGAGTTGCCATGCTTTTACAACTACACTTGCCATCCCGAATAACTACATCTGCCAACCAGGATGACAACTAAATCGTCATTCCACAGGGTACCTAACGTAACTGCGCCAGGACGTATGGGCATTTTTGCTTCGTGCCACACACACGAGATGGAAATGAATAGTACTTGTCGGGCGTGTGGCACGAAGTAGCCGCGCCCACACGTGTGGGCAATTCTAATGTCCGCCCACACACAGCTCGTGTGGGCTGCCTCCTGCTTACACCACATACGGTGTATGGGCACATGTCGAATATACCACACGTATGACAGTCGGCGTCCTTTTTAAAACTATAACAGGACTTCATGGAAGTTCGGACGCCGGAGCGCTCTGCGGGCGCGCGCTGATGATGTCCAGAGCACATTCGCGTCGTCCGCAGGCGTCAACAACCACCACCTTTTTCCAGGAAGAGGAGAGGGGGAATCCTACCCCGTCTCCAACAGCCCACGGTGCCCCAGCTCCGACTCGGACACAGGCACTAGAATCCACACGCTATAAGAAAACACTCACCGAAGGGAAAAAGGAGCGAACAGCCCAACAGCAAGCAGCGAGCACGGGCGAAAGCGATGGAACAGCAGGGCGATCAAACGCGGCTGCTGCCCGAGGACATGCTGGCGTGCGTCCTCGGCCGCTTCGCTCCACGCAGCCTCGCCACGGCCCGGTGCGTGTGCAAGGCGTGGCGGGACACCATCGACGCCCGCCGCATCCTGCGCGCGGACCTCCTCCCGCTCTCGCTGGCCGGCATCTTCATCAACTTCAACGAGCTGAGGTTCTCGGAGTTCTTCTCCCGCCCGCCACGGCCAGAGGGGCTCGTCGGCAACAGAGAGAGCAGGCCTGTCCAGTGCGCGATGGAGGATCACTGCAACGGCCTCGTCTTGCACTACAACAGGGTGGCCAACCCGGCGACGGGGTGGACGGCGCCCTTGCCGCCGCCGCCGCCGCCCAAAGGCGCCGGGATGGAATGCTTCGTCGACGAAGCCTACCTTGTGTACGATCCCACGGTGTCGGCTCACTATCAGGTGGTCTTGATACCTTGCGTTCCTTACATCGAGCTCCATATAGAGCCGGGCGAAGAGATTGACTTTGACGTCGACCCGGCAGTTTTAGAATCGGAATGGCCGCCGTCTTCGTGTGTACAGCGGGTCTTCTCGTCGTCCACCAAGCGATGGGAGGAAAGGACCTTCTTCCGGGACGGGGAGGCTGCAGGAACGGTAGCCTATCTGGGAACAGATTGTTCATGGAATAAGCGCCACGCCGTCTACTGGCATGACGCACTGTATGTGCATTGCCAGAAAGGTTTCGTCATGAGGTACGTAGCTACTGGTCACTTCTTGGGCATTATTATTATTATTTCATCATTTTCATTTCTATTTTTATCTGCTGACACGTTGGTTAATGATACTAGAAGAACGCCCGTACGTTGCAACGGGGCCACACTAACTTTAAAAATTCAATATTAATCATGTTAATAATACATTTAATATTCTCATACATATCAAGTGACACTGGCGACCTTTTTGTCAATTTAGCAACGGGCTCAGTTGTAACGGGCTCTTTATACATATCAGACAACTCGCTACTACTTAAACTACAACTATGGCTACCAATATTTTTTGTCAATTTAGCTCAGCAATAGTGCCTGGCTTAATAAACTGCTTTGCATTCACCCCCTCAGAAGACAGAGAGAACCAACTCAACATGTCAGAAGATTAACAGAAATTTCATTTGTATGGCATGAACATATAGCAGGAGCACCAACACATAGATCAGCAGAGAGCAGAGCACAACATGCACACACTCGGGCCATCTATATCATACACACACAGCAACGCACACACGCATCACGCTGGCATACACATACAGAAAAGCAGGCACACACGCATCATGCGCATTGACCGGTGCGACGCACGCAGAGCAAGTACGTATGCACGGAGAGCAAGCTAGCAAGCACGCACGCGTCCAACCCCGCCGCTGCATGCGCTGGCAGAAGGTGAGGCAGCAAGGGAGATTGCACATTGAAGCTGTCCATGCAAGGCTGGAGGTGCTGGGTCGGCGACGGCGGTGTCGGGACGGCGCTTGATTCGTTCCCGGTGGCGTGGAGCTTGGGGCGGCAACGCGGCGATAGCTAGTGTTCGGGGATGGGGGTTTGGGGCGGGGGCAGTCGACCCGATGGTTGGCGAAGTTAACGGGCTCGGGCGGCTGGAAATTCGGCGGGTGGCGGCGGCACAACGCGAGGATGGGACAAGCGGAAAACCTAGCGGACGTTCAACTACCAATACCCACGCCTTTTTTAGGGGAATTGCTTGTGAAAATAACGTGCGACGACGACTTAGCGAACGGATCCCCTTAAAAAAGACATAGCGAGCAGATTCCCTTAAAACTGATAGGAATAGATACGATTGATGACGTTGATAAATAGTGGTGAATGTTGGCCTAATTTACTATCAACATGCATGGAAACGAATCATCAAGAAAAAGAATACTTCCTATTACTACACTCATAGGAAGCTTCCTAATCTCTGCTACCAAACAGTTTCTGCCCAAACAAGAAAGGAAAGTTATGGACGTGATTCGGAAGGAAACAAACGTTATGAAGATTAATTAATTTAGATTTGATCTTTAGAGATTGATTGTGATTGATTCTTTTACATAAAGACATTACTAAATAATTTGCGTCAGTATGGAAAGTTCTGATCCGTTCAGTTTTTTTCGTTGTGTGAGAGGGTGAAGTGAAAATAAACCGATGAAGTGGGGGAGGCGACGAAAAAAATGTACGACGGTTAACGTACGAAAAAAACCGGACGAAAATGGTGGGGCGAAAAAAACCCTGAAAGCGAGACTACCAACTGCTTCATTAAAAGTAGAGATGATTTCTTGCAGGTTATCGTTATCAAATAGCACATACCAAGTAATTAAACCGCCAGGAGATCTTGAACCCGAGAGCTGCACGGATCTCAACCTCGGAAAGTCAAAAAAGGAGTGTATTTTGCATTAGTTAGAGCCTCGCAGCAAATTCAGGTGTGGGTTCTCACTGAATCATGTGGTCATATTAAGTGGGTGCTGGAGCATGACACGCGCCTTAAGGTACCGCCGCCATGTCTAAACCATGGCCAACAAGGTTATGGGCCGTGGGTCTTGCAGGAAGTTAACTATAATAACGAAGAGTACATCAAAGATTTCGGCGGCAATGCCACCACAGCAGCTGAGACAACAATTGAAGAGAACTTTGAATGGAACTCCGATGATGACAACGAAGATGGTGTCGACACAAAAGATGTAGTTGACAAATGCAACCGTGGCATTGATTTCCTGGGATTTCACCCTTTCAGAGAAATCATCTTCCTGGAGAGAAATTCGAGCAGAGGTCTGGCGTATAATTTAAATACTTCCAAGATTCAAGACCTTGAAAACTTGTGTCCAAAGTATTACGACACTATTGCCGGCCCACGTGGACTTATTGAAGCATCTTTTCCGTACACGCCTTGTTGGATGAAATAGTTCCATGTAAAAAGATCATATAGGTTGATTTTGAGTATTAGCATATATTGGCTCTGTAGAACACGTACAAAGTATAAAGCTTACTCACTTTCATGATAAAGTTTCTACACTGTTTCGTTCACATGGAAAGTAATTCGCATCGACCGAGGACGCCCTTCGTGCCTGGATCCTCGCCAAGCAGCAAGCCCCGATGTGTGTGCCCTCGCAAAGGAGCAAACCTAGGTGGCCCGTGCCCTCGCTAGACTACCCCCCAAAAAGGAGGAGGAGAAGGCCGGTGACGAATCATATGGCTCCGACAGTGGGCATATGCAGCTTGATCCATATTGCGTTTTTGACTGCTACTTCTGCGATGAAGATGACAAGGGCAAGGGCTAGAGCGGCTGTGGATGAACTTCCTCCATAGCTATATATTTTTTGGCAGTTCGATGACATGTATGAACTTCTCTATGTCGTGTGTGTTGATCTAGATGAACTACATGTGTTATTTTTAATGTTGCATGAATTTGAGGATTTTTTTAGAACGAAGGCTCGCGGAGAGCCCGGCTTTGAATTAACAAAGCCATCAACCGGCCAGGAATTACAGACACACAACAAACCACATCGGCCCAACGATACAATGGAGCACTCTAGGAAGCTTACAGCTCAACGCAGCAAAGATAAAACAGAGCCCATTGCTTGCACTAGTCGAAGACCACAACAGAACTGGTACCAAGGGTTGCGACCGGCAAGAGCAGGATGAGGACATGCTAATACAGAGTGTGGGAACGAACTAGGCTGACTCCCGGGATGAAGAAATCCAAGCATCTTCCTCCTCTTGCGCCACAGAGGGACCCTTCCCTCTCGCCTTGGATCGAAAGGCGTCGAACCAACGGACCTGAGAAGCGCTCACCCTAGAGGAGCAGAGATGCCGACCTCGAGACCTGGAGCAACCGCAGAGTACAACCCCTTGGATAATGAGCACACAACATACACCATACCACCGCAACTTAGGACGCCAGTAAACTGCAGGAAAGCCACCGGGAGCAGCTGGTGAAGAAAGGCCAACAAGGACATCAAGGAAGCCTGCAGAACGTTGAGGAGCAAGGCCCGTCTGCCGTTGAAGAAGAGAACCGGGAGCCCATAGCCGAAAACGTGTTGCTATTGATGGGAAAGGGAACCCTATCCCCTACCGCCGGATCGAAGGAAATGCACCGCCAGCCTTGAGCCAAACACGCCGCCACCAGTGGGCACCACCCTTGAGGGGAACGGAGACAATGCCAGCCATGCAAATCCTGACGAAACCACCGCCGCCAGACAACCAGAGCCACCCAAAGCTTGGACCTTTGACACACCTCACCTGAACACGAACCCTCCCCAGGCGGCACCTCCAAGGAGGAGCACGACACGAAATGCGCCATTGCCGCCCAATCCTAGCCGGATTTTGGGCTTTCACCCGGGAAGGGGAACGAGGGTGGAGAGGCGAGGACCTCGGCTGCACCTCCAAGGAGGAAGAACGACACCAATGGTGTCGCTGCCACCGGGCCGGTCAAGCCGACCAATGGTTTCCCGCAGTCCCAAGCCGCACCACCGAGCACATGAATTTGAGGATTTGCTATGAGAAAGATGGTCGTGGAGTAGACATTTGAAGAATGGACGGTCATTGTCCATAGACACATTCGGACGCGTCGACAGACGTTTAGGGCTCACTTTTGACCAATCCGGTTGTAGATGCCACGACTACAGCAGTTGGACAGTAGCCTGGCATGGGCGGCGCATGATATCTCTCGATTGGCTAGGGCCATACGCAAAGTCATCTTGAGAGCAATAGTGGACTGAACTTGCAAAGTTTTTTGTTCGTGCCAGGGTGTCCCGTTTTATTTAAAAAGAATACACGTTTGAATCACTTAATTACTTGAATTACTAATTTAGTAAGTAAATTTAGCATAGAAATACGGAAAAATTAACGCCCACACGTGTGGGTGTTTGCATCTTACCCACACGCGTGGATCCGCATCCGTTTGTGGGTGTATGAATCTTGGCATGTTTGAGGTGTCACGTAGGACTGGGCTGGTCTATGGGCATTCACCCGGTCGCGCACACGTCTGTTTCACCACACGGAGAAGTCGATGTATGGGCGTTTAGCAGTTTGCATACACGCCAATTTCCACTCACGCACAAGGGCTGGGGTGTGGGCATTTGCCATCTCGCCCACACGCCCATCTCCTCTCCCACACCCAAGCTGCCAGTTGTCATGCATTTTGCAGTGTACATGGCAACTGCCCTAGTGTGCTTGTAAGCAGATAGCAACTCTCTCTTTTTTTACCCGAACATGTCAGTTGCCATATGTTTTGCAGGGTACACAGCAACTGCCCTAGTGTGCTTGTAAGCAGATGGCAACTCTCTCTTTTACCCGAACATGTTGTTTTGCCATGTCTCTTTAGCGCTACACGGCAACTGCCTAGTGTTAGTAGGTGACAACTCCTAAGATTTTTAAATCATGGCAACTGTAGTAAACCAGACCATACATGGCAACTGCTTAGTGTTAGTAGGTGGCAATCTCTAAAATTTTCAAATCATTGCAACTATAGTAAATCAGACCATACATGGCAACATCTGCAGTTGTCCAAAATGGCATCTGACACTTGACCTGAGATGGCAACTGCAGTTGAGCCATGACACTGTAGTTCAGCGACATGACAACTGCAGGTAAACAGACATTGAAGAGGATCCGAACCATGGCAACTGCGGAGACGCGTGGTGACTGTCACGCTGGGCGCGCGGGACCGTTGAGAGACGTCGTGTGGACGTTATGCATTTTGCCCACACGTAGGCGTGTGAGATGGACCGCAAGGAATAAAAGAGGCGTGTGGACGTTAATTGTTTGCCCACACGTAGGCGTGTGGGCTGATCTTTTTAGACACCACACAAAACGTGTGGGCAGATCCCTTGACGCCCACACAAGTGGCAGTTATCGTCGTCCTAGAAATAAAAGATAACCAGCCATAGCCCGTAGATACATCATGGAAATAGACATGTTTCTAGAAAGAGCAGAAGGGAACAGAGATAGATATATGGATAAACATCTCTAGAAAGAGATAATACATGTGGCAGATAATAAAGATAATAAAACAGGGTGCACATTAACAGAGTTGTTATGGTTCCGGGCACGCCTCTATCTCGTCGTCGATCTTGTGGGACATGACCACTACCTTCTCGTGCAGCCTCCGCTTCTCTCTCCATCCCCTTGGACGTGTAATGGCGGCTCATGTTGTCCAGGTCCTAAATGCCGGGCAGCTCTTTCCCTTTGATGGCCATGATAAAACTAGTGGCCCCGTCCGCCATTCGAACCCGCCGAGGGCTGCCTCCGCCGCCGCTGCCCTACGTTCCGCTAAAGATATAAACTTCTCTGCCTCCAACTCCCCCTCTTCTTCTTCACCTTCTTCTTCTTCTTTGGAGTCAGAATTTTCCTCTGCCTCCTCATCCTCATGACCACCATCATCATCATTGTCTTCTGAGTCAGAGTTCGAGTCTGATTCCGAGTCCGGGTGCAAGCATGAGTATATTTCTAAGTATAAGTCGGAGTCAGAAAGTTTCTTGTAGCCAGGAAGTATGCCACGCCTGAGATTCGCCTTATGCCTTTCATCTTGTATCCTGATCCACTGGTTGATCTCATCCACGTAGTCAGGGTCGTTGGCCAGGCAGTCGTCCCCGCCCTCGAGCTCGAGGTAGGCCTCCTCGCCCAGCTCCTTGACGATCCGAGCCTGGCGTAAAAGGGGACTTGCTTTATTTTAGAATTCCGTAATGAAATTCAAAATAGTCTAGCAATTATATTAATCTGATATATATATATATAAAGAACCCTAAATTAAAGCCGTCATCCGAACCTTACGGTCAGCGCGTTTCCTCCTGTATCGAGCGACGATCTCGTCGTATGCCGCCGCCGCCGCATCTTCCTCTTGCGCCTCGATCATCTCCAGCTCAAAGATGGTTGGGTTACCTTGTACGTCGCCTGCAGCCATGGTCAGGTCCTTGGAGTTCCTCTCCAGGTCGACGTGTTCTTTGGTGGAACTAACTTCGGCCATCACGGGTGGATCCATGAGCTTCGTCTCGACTCGATGCGGGTTGTGGATTTGAGCTGTGTTCTTCACCCTGAGTCTCTGCCTCCAGATTTAAAGAGGATGGAGGGGGAAGGGAACCCTAGTTAGCAGAGTCGGCTTCCTCTGCTGCGGTCGGAATCGGAACCAGAACCACGCGCAGTACGAGCCGGAGCCGGAACCAACGCCTCCATCGAGTCCGGTCAGGTTGCTACTACCTTCTCAAGCTCCAAGGCCCAACTGCAGGTACGCATTGAGTCTCGAATAAGAAGAACCTGTGCGCGCAGTGCACCTATATATATGAGCCGGCCCAATAGCTTTGATTCGATTTTTTTTATTCCGAAAATAGTTTTTCACCTAATTGACTTTACGGAAGTAAAAAATATACTGTATATTAGAATCAGTTCAAACGGCGAAAAGTTTACCCTTCATCTAATAGAAATATTCATATTGCACAAAAATTGTTCCTTTGCTGCAAAGAAAATATTTGGGTTTTTTCCCACAAAAAATATTTTGTTTTATTTATCCTGAATAATAATTTTTATTTAATTGGACTCGGGATAGAAATATTTAACTCCCGATGATGAATCACCGGCTCAGAAAGCTATATGTGTGGCACTCGGCTTCGGCAATGTGATGGGCGGGGAGGGGGAGGAGGATGCGATGTGGACGGCGCCGGAGCGCGGCTTAAATAGCTGCGGCCAGGCCATGCGTAGGGTCGGTCAGCCGCTTCAATGCGGCGCAACGGCCGGAGTCGGTTCCTTGGGAACTTGCGTCCGCGTGGAAGCGGCAGCTATCAAGAGGTCGCGTCGGTCAGTATTTCCCTCCCGCCCTCCAGACACATCGCGGCATCGATGTTGGCCTGCGCGTGCTCTAGGCCGGCATGAATGTGGGGTAAGCGGCGTGTGCATCAGAAGGAAAGCACGGGAGAGGCGGGTCACATGTTTTTGGTGGGTCGTGGCGGTCAGAAACGGGCTTCGGAGCGGTTTGGACTCTCGTAAACCTTCTTCACTTTTGTCTCCGGTTTGCAGGAGAAATCACAATCCAGACCACCCCACGGACCAATACAGTCCAGACAGCGCGACCCAATGGTTGTGGGAGGTTTTAAGAGTTTTAGGCTTAGCTTTGGAGGTGCTATTGTTGAGAGAGAGAGAGAGAGAGAGATGTAATCGAGCGAGACCATCGAACAAATGATTGAACCATTCTTTATTGTTGATGAATGAACACTTATACACAATGGGAACAGTCGCCTCCAAGGGATGCAATGGTCCATAGAGACGTCGTTCCAGGAACCACCGTGACGGTTGGTGAAAGTGTTCAACCGCACATGTGAGAAGGAGCGGGGATTATTCCCTAATAACCGCGAGGGTTATTTATTTTTAACACTCCCCCTATTCACCGCATGATCACATGAGAGTTCATCATCTTACTAAGTCTCCTCCAAAAACCCTGTGGAAAAAATATGAGGAACATACTGTTTGATATGTTTCTAAAACTCCTACAAACCCAGTGGGAAAAATAAGGAGAAAATGCCGCAACATATAACAGTTATTGCCTCTTTCAACTCAATATGAGAATACCCATAGAATTTAGAGGACAATAAATATGTTGTATATACTTTCCTAAAAAACCCGATGGGAAAACAGAAAGTATGCCATATAATCTCATATTGATATTACCTCATTAAAAACCTCTATGAGAACCTTTAAAGTAAATTCATGAAAGGAAAAAGAGTATAATATGATACTTTGAACAGGAACAATTCAGGAAGATACTCCTCCTGATTCTTGCAAGTTCCGAAGCCATCACATACCAATTCCATGACCATATTTATGGCATGTAGAAATTGGTAGAGACTTGGTGAATAAATCAGTCACATGATTTGACTTGCAAGATATGCAATATAGCGATATTGCTTATTACGTAACCCGTTTGCATCCGGGCAACACAAGCAACATTATCTTTGAGATAATGGTTGGTCGATGTAGCCATGAGGTCTGTTTTGAAGACTCTTCTTGAGAGGGCTACCACACCTAGTAGGAACACTAAGCTTGTCTACGATCTGACATAGTGAAGATCTGATTGATGTATCCAATGATATCGGCATTCACATTTCTGTGAAACTGCAAAAAAACTAGTACCAACCAATTGTGTTTGGTGGATCCAATGGCGGTATGGAACGTTGAGTCCCAATATCTCATTTCCATGATCTCTTGGTCTAAATAGACCTTTCTCTATGTCTAGAGAATGAACTACCATGAGAGTTATGGATGAATAAGATTTGTCCACAATGAAAATTTTCCAATATATTTTGGATATAGACAACATAGTATACCATAAGGTATGAATGAAGGTGCTCAAATTGCAGTAACGAGCGGTATTTTGGTTTACCCAAATCCTTCATTTTAAACTCCGTAATTTAGATGATTACGTGTGTCGTTATTGCAGACACACAAACATGGATAATCATCATTGTAGGAGTAATCTTTGTGAATAAGGGACTTACTACGTCGGTTGTACCAAATGTACCGACGATAATAATGTCATATGGTGACTTATTGATTTTTACACAATGTATGTTACATTTTGTACTTCGATTCAGAATTGAGGTTCCGCCGGGAACCATCTATATCTGAATCTAGTGATTTACATGGATATGTAATCACTACATCTATCAACTGCAGAGATAGATGATTTTGAACTGCCAATGACATAAGTTATCGGAATGAGATTCCACCTCTCGAGAATAGTTGGGTCTCTGCGTGAACCCTTGTGCTACAATACTTGCACTTTGTCTCACCACCATGTTGTTCTCAATTCTGTTTCCAGAAGAAAACTGGTGTAGGTATTTCTTATGAATACCTTCCCATTATTGAGCAAAATCATTTCTACCTAGATTATACCATTTGCTTGAGTTCAGTCTGAGTGTTGTTCACACTTTGCCATGGCCATGGTCTTTGGATCTGAATCATTTGAAAGGTTTTTGCAGTCTAGTAGATGGAAATATCGTTACCCATCACTACTAGGGAAAACCTTATACACAGAACCTTAGCGGTAGCGCTGGATAAAATGGGCGCTACTGCTACTTAGCTGTAGCGTGTGTCAAGAACAGGCGTTACTAGTATCGACTTAGTAGCGCGGCATGAAAAAAAAGCGCTACTACTAAAATTGTCCCACCCTTACCGCCAGGCTAGGTTTAGTAGTAGCGCGCCTCAGATAATCGCGCTACTGCTAACTGAATAGTAGTAGCGCGTTTTTTGGGTAGGGCGCTACGGCTAAGTTTGAACCTGGCCACATGGCGGGCCCCACTTAGCAGTAGCGCCTCCCAGGGGCGCGCTACTGTTATCTTCTTAGCAGCAACGTGTTTTACTCCCCAGCGCTACTGCTAAACCGCAGACACCGCCTTTTTCCTCCCCCTCCCCCCTCCCCCACCCTCTCTTCCTTCACTTTCCCCTGGCTCCCACCTCCTCTCTCCCTCACTTTGCTTCTTCCTCACTACTTCTTCCCCTCCATTACTATCCTTCTTATACCTCTCTTTCTCTCTCTTTATTGCTCCTAGCTAACTACACCACCTCCATTAATGCATCTTATTTCTCTTTTTCCTTCCTCCTCCATTAGTTGAACTCATCTCCTTCCCAAACTAGCTAGGTAGATCTAGCATTTAGTAAAGTGACCTATGTACCTCCCTAACTAGATCTAGCCATGTCAAGAAGTACTCTTTGTCCACTTTTGATCATTCCCTAGGTGTGTCGTGACACCGATCGACATCATCACCACCGTGCTCGATCTCGAGATAGGTGATTAAAAATTTGTGATTTTGCAAGAATGGAAATATGTGTATGTGTGTGATATGGAATAATCGGGCGATATGATGGAAATTGTGTGACCGGTAATGGCGGCGGAGAAGGGGTCGGACATGGCGGCGGGGAAGAGGCCGTACATGGCGGCGGAGAAAACATGGACTCCACGCCGCAGACTTCGTCGGTACTAAGTTCAATCATGCAGGACCCTCATGTTCAGGAACTGCTTCGCAAGGAGACGAATACTGACAAAGCTGCTTCTAGAGAAGAGGTCAAGCTGCAGCAACTGGTGGTAGACTCAAACACTCCATTGTATGATGGTTGCGATCCCGAGGTGACCCGCTTGAGTTTCACGCTTGAACTTTTGAAGACGAAGGCTAAAACCAAATGGACCGACACTAGCCTCGATGAGCTTCTCAAAGTACCTAAATGATGTTCTTTCCACGGGGAATATATGTCCTACTAGTGTGGATGAGGCCAAGAAGATCATGTGCCCTCTTGATCTGTCGCACGTTAGATACCATGCATGCATCAACGATTGCATAATTTATCGGGAGAAGGACGCAGAAAAAACCAGTTGTCCGATGTGCAATGCTTCTCGATAAAAGAAGGCCAGGAAGAAATCTCGCCAGAAAGTTGTATGGTACTTACCGATCACTCCCCGTCTGCAACGTTATTTTGTAGATCCCAAGGAAGCAAAAGCTCATGAGTTGGCATGCGTAGAGGACAAAGCCCGACAATGGAGATGATCCGAAGCTGAGACACCTCATGGATGAAAGCAAGTGGAGAGCGTTCAACGGTGAATATCGATATTTCGCATGTGATGCAAGGAACATCGTGCTTGGCGTGTGTACCGATGGCATGAATCCGGTTGGCAACCAGAACACCAACCATAGCACATGGCCCGTGTTTGTACGCATGTAGAACATCCCCCCCCCCCCCCCCCGCGCGGGCTTCCTCCTCTACTTCTTTCCTCCATCCCATTTCCCCCATTCGATCCCTCTCGTCCGACGCCGTCGTCACCCTCCGCGCACCCTCCGTCGTCGCCCGCGCACCCTCCATCGCCGTCTGCGCCCCGTCCGTCATCGCACGTGTCATCGGCGCCCGCTCCTCCACCCGCACCCGTCTCCCCCGAGCTCCACCTCACCGCCGGCATCTCCCCCGAGCACCACCTCACCGTCGACATCTCCCCTGGCACCTTGTAAGTCCTCCGCCCCTTCTTCTCTCTCTCTGTCTCTCTGCCTAAGGGTTCTAGGGTTCTAGGATTCATGTAGTTAGGTTCTAGGGTTCATGAAATAGCTAGGTTTAATTTACAATTGAAAAAATGTAGCTTTCGTGAATTCAAAATTCAGAAAATGATGTTCTGCATTAAAAATTCAGAAAATTGTGAATTCGAATTTCAGAAAATGTGCTGATGAAATAGCTGGTGTGAACCCCTATAGTTAGTTAGTTGGTATGAACCCTAGTTAAAAACAAAATTAGTATGGGTTAAATGAATTCTAGGTATTTTAGGTGTTTAGGTGTAGTTAACAGAATTCTAGGTATTTTAGGTGTTTAGGTGTAGTTAACAGAATTCTAGGTATTTAATTTCTTTTAGTAAAAGCAATTATTGCTATTTAAATATAAAATAGAATTGATTAACCTTAGATGAATTAGTATGAACCCTAGGACAGATTAGGTACTATGAACCTAGTTAATTAGTATGAACCCTAGGTTTTCATATTAGGATGGAAATTTAACTAGGTTTCAAATTAGGACAGAAATGTTAGGAAAATGATGGTTATGTGCAGGGTAAATGATCTGAGTGGCCTATGTTTCGCCGGAATGTTGATTCATTTCTGTTTCGGTGAATTTCAGGCGCTCGATATGTCCACGTTTTAGCATAGGTCGTGCGGAAATGTCCCGTGAATTTTGGCATGACTTGTGCTAGAAAGTAGGCATATCGAGTGCCGGTATTTGCTGGGAAACGGCATTTCGGAAAACCATAGACCTTTTTTTATCTCATTACTCATTTTTATTATAGTTTAAGAATTAAACAAGGAGACTTAATTGTAGGAAACATGTCGAACAACAAAGAAATCGGGCCTTCTGACCACGATGCAGACGAGATGGGTTGTGAGGGTGAACAACAGTACACTACTAGGGAAAAGCTTATAGGTAGACGCTTACTAGTAGCTGGGTTTATACCCCCTCGCTACTGCTACTTACTAGTAGCGCGGGTTTATATCCCACGCTACTACTAAGTTGATAGTAGCAACACGGGTTTATAACCCTCGCTACTACTAAGTGATTTCCATCGTGCCCCCCGGGACCAGCCGTAGTAGTAGTGCGGGTTATAAACCCACGCAGCTACTAAGTTGATAATAGTAGCGCGGGTTATAAACCCCACGCTACTACTAAGTGGTCTCCACCGTGCACCCGGGACATGCCATAGTAGTAGCGTGGGGTATAAACCCAGAGCTACTATTATCAACCCACTGACACATGTATAAACATAGCGCACGGAGGACCAATCCCAGACCCACACTCTCCCGATTTCACTTCTCCCTCCCACATGTGATACCCTTCCTCGCCCACCGCAACTGTCGGCCTCGCACCTCGACGTCTCCCTCAAATCCAGCGACCTCCTCTTCCACCGCAGCCCCCTCCCCTGCCCCTCCTTCCTCCTCCTCCTCCCCTGCTTGAAGGAGAGGGAGATCCAGCAGAGCGCCGCCCAGGACGATGGCCAGATCTCTGATGGACGCAATCCATAGCGTCTTCAAGGGTTTCGGCTCCAACTCCGGTGGCCACCGGTGAATTGTTGCACCTACTCCTGTCTATCTATCTCTTCCTCTTCTAATCCTTTTCTCTTTTCTGTAGAAGCAGCAAATGAGGGGTGTGGAGAAGAGTTGGATGGGGAAGCACCATCACCATGGACAACTTCATCCTCTCCAGGATCAGCATCTGCCATGGATGAAGAGGGCGATGATGGCTAGCAGCAGCCATGGCTGGAATTTATTTATTTTTACTCCTAATTAGTTAGTAGTAGCACGGGTGTTACACGCGCTACTACTAACGGGCGTAGTAGTAGCGCGGGTAGCACCGCACTACTACTACCAGTTAGCTGTAGCATTGTAGTAGTAGCGCGGGCACCCGCGCTACTACTAGTCTTTTACCCCGCGCTACTACTAGGCTTTTTCCTAGTAGTGGTACCTCGACTTTTTGTCTGCTAAGCACAGTCAAGGTTTGCAAGGCGGCCTCGATGATGGTACTGACGCCAACATCGACACCGACAGCGCCGGCACCGATGGTGGCGCCGAGACCCCGTGCACCGTACTCTACTTGATCAAAGGCCAGAAGGTGGACGTGGGTAAGCCGGTGATGACGAAACCCTTGGAACTCACATTCCACGGCCAGCCGATGCCTGGTGGGCACTTCAGGGTTACCTTGTCGAGTGTGAAATCGAGGCACGAGGATTTGCCTCCTCTAGTACGGCTAGGGGGACACTACTAGGGAAAACCTTATACACAGAATCTTAGCACCAGCGCAGCACAAAAAGAAGCGCTACTACTAATTAGCAGTAGCGCGGGTTTTTAACCCTCGCTACTACTAAGTTGATAGTAGTAGCGCGGGTTTTTAACCCTCGCTACAATTAAGCGGTCTCTACCGTGCCCCCCGACACATGCCATAGTAGTAGCGAGGGGTATAAACCCGCGCTACTACTAAGTTGATAGTAGTAGCGCGGTTTTATACCCCTCGCTACTACTAAGTACGAGGTAGGTGAAGTCGCCATATCCTCGTTCGAATCCCCATCTTCTCCCCCAAATCCCTCCTCTCTTCCACCACTCTCTCCTCTCACTTTCCATACGCTCTCACATGGACCTCTTGCCCATGCACCCATCCTCCTCCATGGCGCCGAAAGAGGCCGCCACCTCGCGCCACCGGCGTATAGGAGCTCGCCGGTCTTCCACCGACGTCTAGGAGGCCGCCGCCCTGCGCCACCACACCGGAGCACCTCGCCACCGGTGACTAGCTCCGCTGCTCCCTATATCACCTTCCTCTCTCCCTCGGTTTTCCTTTTCTCTCTCTCCCTCTGGTTTGACTCACCCTCCCATGTCCATGCCCGTGCAGGTCGTCGCCATGGATGACCCGGAGCTATCTGGCATGGTCGGGAAGAGGAGCCCCACTCCGCGGCCTAGCTCTGCCATAGAAACAGGCCCTCTCCAACAGCCACTGTTGGATTTGGTCTTCCGCTGTCCGTTCATGCCTCCGGCGACGCCAATCATCGCTAGATCTTACCATTGCTGCCATTAACAGCACGCACGGGATCGAGATTTTTTTTTGTTTTTGAAAGTAATAGCAGTAGCTGTTGGAAATATGCCCTAGAGGCAATAATAAATTAGTTATTATTATATTTCCCTGTTCATGATAATCGTTTATTATCCATGCTAGAATTGTATTGATAGGAAACTCAGATACATGTGTGGATACATAGACAACACCATGTCCCTAGTAAGCCTCTAGTTGACTAGCTCGTTGATCAATAGATGGTTACGGTTTCCTGACCATGGACATTGGATGTCGTTGATAATGGGATCACATCATTAGGAGAATGATGTGATGGACAAGACCCAATCCTAAGCCTAGCACAAGATCATGTAGTTCGTATGCTAAAGCTTTTCTAATGTCAAGTATCATTTCCTTAGACCATGAGATTGTGCAACTCCTGGATACCGTAGGAGTGCTTTGGGTGTGCCAAACGTCACAACGTAACTGGGTGGCTATAAAGGTACACTACAGGTATCTCCGAAAGTGTCTATTGGGTTGGCACGAATCGAGACTATGATTTGTCACTCCGTGTAAACGGAGAGGTATCTAAGGGCCCACTCGGTAGGACATCATCATAATGTGCAAAATGTGATCAAGGAGTTGATCATGGGATGATGTGTTACGAAACGAGTAAAGAGACTTGCCGGTAACGAGATTGAACAAGGTATCGGGATACCGACGATCGAATCTCGGGCAAGTATCGTACCGCTAGACAAAGGGAATTGTATACGGGATTGATTGAATCCTCGACATCGTGGTTCATCCGATGAGATCATCATGGAACATGTGGGAGCCAACATGGGTATCCAGATCCCGCTGTTGGTTATTGACCGGAGAACATCTCGGTCATGTCTGCATGTCTCCCGAACCCGTAGGGTCTACACACTTAAGGTTCGGTGATGCTAGGGTTATAGAGATATTAGTATGCGGTAACCCGAAAGTTGTTCGGAGTCCTGGATGAGATCCCGGACGTCACGAGGAGTTTCGGAATGGTCCGGAGGTAAAGAATTATATATAGGAAGTGCTATTTCGGCCATTGGGACAAGTTTCGGGGTCACCGGTATTGTACCGGGACCACCGGAAGGGTCCCGGGGGTCCACCGGGTGGGGCCACCTGCCCCGGGGGGCCACATGGGCTGTAGGGGTGCGCCTTGGCCTATATGGGCCAAGGGCACCAGCCCCAAGAGGCCCATGCGCCAAGAGAAGAGGAAAAGGAAGAGTCCTAAAGGGGGAAGGCACCTCCGAGGTGCCTTGGGGAGGAGGGACTCCTCCCTTGGCCGAACCCTTCCTTGGAGGAAGGGCCAAAGGCTGCGCGCCCCCCCCCCTCTCCCTTGGCCCTATATATAGTGGGGGAAAGGGAGGGCAGAACCACCCTGAGCCCTGGCGCCTCCCTCTCCCTCCCATGACACATCTCCCTCCTCCCGCGGCGCTTGGCGAAGCCCTGTTGGAATCCCGCTACTTCCACCACCACGCCGTCGTGCTGCTGGATCTCCATCAACCTCTCCTTCCCCCTTGCTGGATCAAGAAGGAAGAGACGTCGCTGCTCCGTACGTGTGTTGAACGCGGAGGTGCCGTCCGTTCGGCGCTAGGATCATCGGTGATTTGGATCACGACGAGTACGACTCCATCAACCCCGTTCTTTTGAACGCTTCCGCGCGCGATCTACAAGGGTATGTAGATCCACTCCTCCCTCGTTGCTAGATGACTCCATAGATAGATCTTGGTGACACGTAGGAAAATTTTGAATTTATGTTACGTTCCCCAACAGTGGTATCAGAGCTAGGTCTATGCGTAGTTACTATGCACGAGTAGAACACAAAGTAGTTGTGGGCGTTGATTTTGTTCAATATGCTTACCTTTACTAGTTCAATATTGATTCGGCGGCATTGTGGGATGAAGCAGCCCGGACCGACCTTACACGTACTCTTACGTGAGACTGGTTCCACCGACTGACATGCACTAGTTGCATAAGGTGGCTAGCGGGTGTCTGTCTCTCCCACTTTAGTCGGATCGGATTCGATGAAAAGGGTCCTTATGAAGGGTAAATAGAAATTGGCATATCACGTTGTGGTTTTTGCGTAGGTAAGAAATGTTCTTGCTAGAAACCCATAGCAGCCATGTAAAACATGCAAACAACAATTAGAGGACGTCTAACTTGTTTTTGCAGGGTATGCTATGTGATGTGATATGGCCAAAAGGATGTGATGAATGATATATGTGATGTATGAGATTGATCATGTTCTTGTAATAGGAATCACGACTTGCATGTCGATGAGTATCCCAACCGGCAGGAGCCATAGGAGTTGTCTTAATTTATTTATGACCTTCGTGTCAACATAAACGTCATGTAATTACTTTACTTTATTGCTAACCGTTAGCTGTAGTAGTAGAAGTAATAGTTGACGAGACAACTTCATGAAGACACGATGATGGAGATCATGATGATGGAGATCATGGTGTCATGCCGGTGACGGTGATGATCATGGAGCCCCGAAGATGGAGATCAAGAGGAGCAAAGTGATGATGGCCATATCATGTCACTATTTGATCGCATGTGATGTTTATCATGTTTATGCATCTTGTTTACTTAGAACGATGGTAGTAAATAAGATGATCCCTCATTAAAATTTCAAGAAAGTGTTCCCCCTAACTGTGCACCATTGCGAAAGTTCGTCGTTTCGAAGCACCACGTGATGATCGGGTGTGATAGATTCTTACGTTCACATACAACGGGTGTAAGCCAGATTTACACACGTAAAACACTTAGGTTGACTTGACGAGCCTAGCATGTACAGACATGGCCTCGGAACACAAGAGACCGAAAGGTCGAGCATGAGTCGTATGGTAGATACGATCAACATGAAGATGTTCACCGATGTTGACTAGTCCGTCTCACGTGATGATCGGACACGGCCTAGTTGACTCGGATCATGTAATCACTTAGATGACTAGAGGGATGTCTATCTGAGTGGGAGTTCATAAGATGAACTTATTTATCCTGAACATAGTCAAAAGGTCTTCACAAATTATGTCGTAGCTCGCGCTTCAGTTCTACTGTTTAGTTATGTTCCTAGAGAAAATTTAGTTGATAGTTGATAGTAGCAATTATGCGGACTAGGTCCGTAAACTGAGGATTGTCCTCATTGCTTCATAGAAGGCTTATGTCCTTAATGCACCGCTCAGTGTGCTGACCCTCGAACGTCGTCTGTGGATGTTGCGAACATCTGACATACACATTTTGATAACTACGTGATAGTTTAGTTAAACGGCTTAGAGTTGAGGCACCGAAGACGTTTTGAAACGCCGCGAAACATATGAGATGTTTCGAGGGCTGAAATTGGGATTTCAGGCTCGTGCCCACGTCAAGAGGTATAAGACCTCCGACGATTTTCTTAGCCTGCAAACTGAGGGAGAAAAGCTCAATTGTTGAACTTGTGCTCAGATTGTCTGAGTACAACAATCGCTTGAATCGAGTGGGAGTTGATCTTCCAGATGAAATAGTGATGGTTCTCCGAAGTCATTACCACCAAGCTGCTAGAGCTTCATGATGAACTATAATATATCAGGGACATATATGATGATCCTTGAGATATTCGCGATGTTTGACACCACAAAAGTAGAAATCAAGAAGGAGCATCAATTGTTGATGGTTGGTGAAACCACTAGTTTCAAGAAGGGCAAGGGCAAGAAGGGATACTTCATGAAACGGCAAATCAGCTGCTGCTCTAGTGAAGAAACCCAAAGTTGAACCCAAACCCGAGAGTAAGTGCTTCTGTAATAAGGGGAACAGCCACTGGAGCAGAATTACCCTAGATACTTGGTAGATGAGAAGGCTGGCAAGGTCGGTAGAAGTATATTGGATATACATTGTGTTAATGTGTACTTTACTAGTACTCCTAGTAGCACCAGGGTATAAGATACCGGTTCGGTTACTAAGTGTTAGTAACTCGAAATAAAAGTTACGGAATAAACGGAGACTAGCTAAAGGTGAGCTGACGATATGTGTTGGAAGTGTTTCCAAGGTTGATATGATCAAGCATCGCACGCTCCCTTTACCATCGAGATTGGTGTTTGCGTTGAGCATAGACATGATTGGATTATGTCTATCGCAATACGGTTATTCATTTAAGGAGAATAATGGTTACTCTGTTTATTTGAATAATACCTTCAATGGTCTTACACCTGAAATGAATGGTTTAATTGAATCTCGATCGTAGTGATACACATGTTCATGCCAAAAGATATAAGATAGTAATGATAGTACCACCTACTTGTGGCACTGCCACGCAAGTCATATCGGTATAAAACGCATGAAGAAGCTCCATGTTGATGGATCTTTGGGCTCACTTGTTTTTGAAAAGTTTGAGACATGCGAACCATGTCTATTGGTGTATATGCATGAAGAAACTCCATGCAAATGGACCGTTTGGACTCACTTGATTTTGAATCACTTGACACATGCAAATCATACCACATGGGCAAGATGACTGAAAGCCTCGTTTTCAGTAAAATGGAACTAGAAAGCAACTTGTTGGAAGTAATACATTTTGATGTGTGCAGTCCAATGAGTGCTGAGGCATGTAGTGGATATCATTATGTTCTTACTTCACAGATGATTTGAGTAGATGTTGAGTACATTTACTTGATGAATCACGAGTCTGAATTATTGAAAGGTTCAATTAATTTCAGGGTGAAGTTGAAAGATCGTCGTGACAAGAGGATAAAATATCTATGATATGATCATAGAGATGAATATCTGAATTACGAGTTTGGCACAGAATTAAGACATTGTGGAAATTGTTTCACAACTAATACAGCCTGGAACACCATAGTGTGATGGTGTGTCCGAACATCATAACTGCACCCTATTGGATATGATGCATACCATGATGTCTCTTATCGAATTACCACAATAGTTTATGGGTTAGGCATTAGAGACAACCACATTCACTTTAAAAGGGGCACCACGTAATTCCGATGAGATGACACCGTCTGAACTATGGTTTAGGGAAACCTAAGCTGTCATTTCTTAAAAGTTTGGGGCTGCGACGCTTATGTGAAAAAGTTTCAGGCTGATAAGCTCGAACCCAAAGCGGATAAATGCATCTTCATAGTGTTGGAAATATGCCCTAGAGGCAATAATAAATTGATTATTATTATATTTCCTTATTCATGATAATCGTTTATTATCCATGCTAGAATTGTATTGATAGGAAACTCAGATACATGTGTGGATACATAGACAACACCATGTCCCTAGTAAGCCTCTAGTTGACTAGCTCGTTGATCAATAGATGGTTACAGTTTCCTGACCATGGACATTGGATGTCGTTGATAACGGGATCACATCATTAGGAGAATGATGTGATGGACAAGACCCAATCCTAAGCCTAGCACAAGATCATGTAGTTCGTATGCTAAAGCTTTTCTAATGTCAAGTATCATTTCCTTAGACCATGAGATTGTGCAACTCCCGTATACCGTAGGAGTGCTTTGGGTGTGCCAAACGTCATAACGTAACTGGGTGGCTATAAAGGTACACTACAGGTATCTCCGGAAGTGTCTGTTGGGTTGGCACGAATCGAGACTGGGATTTGTCACTCCGTGTAAACGGAGAGGTATCTCTGGGCCCACTCGGTAGGACATCATCATAATGTGCACAATGTGATCAAGGAGTTGATCACGGGATGATGTGTTACGAAACGAGTAAAGAGACTTGTCGGTAACGAGATTGAACAAGGTATCGGGATACCGACAATCGAATCTCGGGCAAGTATCGTACCGCTAGACAAAGGGAATTGTATACGGGATTGATTAAGTCCTTGACATCGTGGTTCATCCGATGAGATCATCGTGGAACATGTGGGAGCCAACATGGGTATCCAGATCCCGCTGTTGGTTATTGACCGGAGAGTCATCTCGGTCATGTCTGCATGTCTCCCGAACCCGTAGGGTCTACACACTTAAGGTACGGTGACGCTAGGGTTATAGAGATATTAGTATGCGGTAACCCGAAAGTTGTTCGGAGTCCCAGATGAGATCTCGGACGTCACGAGGAGTTCCGGAATGGTCCGGAGGTAAAGAATTATATATAGGAAGTGCTATTTCGGCCGTCGGGACAAGTTTCGGGGTCACCGGTATTGTACCAGGACCACCGGAAGGGTCCCGGGGGTCTACCGGGTGGGGCCACCTGCCTCGGGGGGCCACATGGGCTGTAGTGGTGTGTGCCTTGGCCTACATGGGCCAAGGGCACCAGCCCCAAGAGGCCCATGCGCCAAGAGAGCAAGAAAGGAAGAGTCCTAAAGGGGGAAGGCACCTCCTAGGTGCCTTGGGGGGGATGGACTCCTCCCTTGGCCGCACCCTTCCTTGGAGGAAGGGCCAAGGCTGCGCCCCCCCCCCTCTCCCTTGGCCCTATATATAGTGGGGAGAAGGGAGGGTAGCCACACCTAAGCCCTGGCGCCTCCCTCTCCCTCCCATGACACATCTCCCTCCTCCCGCAGCGCTTGGCGAAGCCCTGTTGGAATCCCGCTACTTCCACCACCACGCCGTCGTGCTGCTGGATCTCCATCAACCTCTCCTCCCCCCTTGCTAGATCAAGAAGGAGGATACGTCGCTGCTCTGTACGTGTGTTGAACGCGGAGGTGCCGTCCGTTCGGCGCTAGGATCATCGGTGATTTGGATCACGACGAGTACGACTCCATCAACCCCGTTCTCTTGAACGCTTCCGCAGGCGATCTACAAGGGTATGTAGATCCACTCCTCCCTCGTTGCTAGATGACTCCATAGATAGATCTTGGTGACACGTAGGAAAATTTTGAATTTATGCTACGTTCCCCAACAGTGGCATCATGAGCTAGGTCTATGCGTAGTTTCTATGCACGAGTAGAACACAAAGTAGTTGTGGGCGTTGATTTTGTTCAATATGCTTACCGTTACTAGTCCAATCTTGATTCGGTGGCATTGTGGGATGAAGCGGCCCGGACCAACCTTACACGTACTCTTACGTGAGACTGGTTCCACCGACTGACATGCACTAGTTGCATAAAGGTGGCTAGCGGGTGTCTGTCTCTCCCACTTTAGTCGGATCGGATTCGATGAAAAGGGTCCTTATGAAGGGTAAATAGCAATTGGCATATCACGTTGTGGTTTTTGCGTAGGTAAGAAACGTTCTTGCTAGAAACCCATAGCAGCCACGTAAAACATGCAAACAACAATTAGAGGACGTCTAACTTGTTTTTGCAGGGTATGCTATGTGATGTGATATGGCCAAAAGGATGTGATGAATGATATATGTGATGTATGAGATTGATCATGTTCTTGTAATAGGAATCACGACTTGCATGTCGATGAGTATGACAACCGGCAGGAGCCATAGGAGTTGTCTTAATTTATTTATGACCTGCGTGTCAACATAAACGTCATGTAATTACTTTACTTTATTGCTAACCGTTAGCTATAGTAGTAGAAGTAATAGTTGACGAGACAACTTCATGAAGACACGATGATAGAGATCATGATGATGGAGATCGTGGTGTCATGCCGGTGACAAGATGATCATGGAGCCCCAAGATGGAGATCAAAGGAGCTATATGATATTGGCCATATCATGTCACTATTATTTGATTGCATGTGATGTTTATCATGTTTATACATCTTATTTGCTTAGAACGACGGTAGTAAATAAGATGATCCCTCATTAAAATTTCAAGAATGTGTTCCCCCTAACTGTGCACCGTTGCAAAAGTTCGTCGTTCCGAAGCACCACGTGATGATCGGGTGTGATAGATTCTTACGTTCGAATACAACGGGTGTTGACGAGCCTAGCATGTACAGACATGGCCTCGGAACACATGCAAAACACTTAGGTTGACTTGATGAGCCTAGCATGTACAGACATGGCCTCGGAACACAAGAGACCGAAAGGTCGAGCATGAGTCGTATGGTAGATACGATCAACATGAAGATGTTCACCAATGATGACTAGTCCGTCTCACGTGATGATCGGACACGGCCTAGTTGACTCGGATCATGTAATCACTTAGATGACTAGAGGGATGTCTATCTGAGTGGGAGTTCATAAGATGAACTTAATTATCCTGAACATAGTCAAAAGGTCTTCGCAAATTATGTCGTAGCTCGCGCTTCAGTTCTACTGTTTAGTTATGTTCCTAGAGAAAATTTAGTTGAAAGTTGATAGTAGTAATTATGCGGACTAGGTCCGTAAACTGAGGTTTGTCCTCATTGCTTCATAGACGGCTTATGTCCTTTATGCACCGCTCAGTGTGCTGAACCTCGAACGTTGTCTGTGGATGTTGCGAACATCTGACATACACATTTTGATAACTACGTGATAGTTCAGTTAAACGGCTTAGAGTTGAGGCACCGAAGACATTTTGAAACGTCGCGAAACATATGAGATGTTTTCGAGGGCTGAAATTGGGATTTCAGGCTTGTGCCCATGTCAAGAGGTATAAGACCTCCGACGATTTTCTTAGCCTGCAAACTAAGGGAGAAAAGCTCAATTGTTGAACTTGTGCTCAGATTGTCTGAGTACAACAATCGCTTGAATCGAGTGGGAGTTGATCTTCCAGATGAAATAGTGATGGTTCTCCGAAGTCATTACCACCAAGCTGCTTGAGCTTCGTGATGAACTATAATATATTAGGGACATATATGATGATCCTTGAGATATTCGCGATGTTTGACACCACTAAAGTAGAGATCAAGAAGGAGCATCAATTGTTGATGGTTGGTGAAACCACTAGTTTCAAGAAGGGCAAGGGCACGAAGGGATACTTCATGAAACGGCAATTCAGATGCTGCTCTAGTGAAGAAACCCAAGGTTGAACCCAAACCCAAGACTAAGTGCTTCTGTAATAAAGGGAACAGCCACTAGAGCAGAATTACCCTAGATACTTGGTAGATGAGAAGGCTGGCAAGGTCGATGGAAGTATATTGGATATACATTGTGTTGATGTGTACTTTACTAGTACTCCTGGTAGCACCAGGGTATTAGATACCGGTTCGGTTGCTAAGTGTTAGTAACTCGAAATAAAAGCTACGGTAAACGGAGACTAGCTAAAGGTGAGCTGACGATATGTGTTGGAAGTGTTTCCAATGTTAATATGATCAAGCATCGCACGCTCCCTCTACCATCGAGATTGGTGTTTGTGTTGAGCATAGATATAATTGGATTATGTCTATCGCAATACAGTTATTCATTTAAGGAGAATAATGGTTACTCTGTTTATGTGAATAATACCTTCAATGGTCTTGCACCTAAAATGAATGGTTCATTGAATCTTGATCGTAGTGATACACATGTTCATGCCAAAAGATAGTAATGATAGTACCACCTACTTGTGCACTACCACGTAAGTCATATCGGTATAAAACGCATGACGAAGCTCCATGTTGATGGATCTTTGGGCTCACTCGTTTTTGAAAGGTTTGAGACATGCGAACCATGTCTATTGGTGTATGTGCATGAAGAAACTCCATGCAAATGGACTGTTTGGACTCACTTGATTTTGAATCACTTGAGCCATGCAAATCATACCACATGGGCAAGATGACTGAAAGCCTCGTTTTTCAGTAAAATGGAACTAGAAAGCAACTTGTTGGAAGTAATACATTTTGATGTGTGCAGTCCAATGAGTGCTGAGGCGTGTAGTGGATATTGTTATGTTCTTACTTCACAAATGATTTGAGTAGATATTGAGTATATTTACTTGATGAATCACGAGTCTGAATTATTGAAAGGTTCAAGTAATTTCAAGGTGAAGTTGAAAGATCATCGTGACAAGAGGATAAAATGTCTATGATATGATCATAGAGATGAATATCTGAATTACGAGTTTGGCACAGAATTGAGACATTGTGAAAACTATTTCACAACTAATATAGCCTGGAACACCATAGTGTGATGGTGTGTCCGAACATCATAACTGCACCCTATTGGATATGATGCATACCATGATGTCTCTTATCGAATTACCACGATAGTTTATGGGTTAGGCATTAAAGACAACCACATTCACTTTAAATAGGGCACCACGTAATTCCGATGAGATGACACCGTATAAACTATGGTTTAGAGAAACTTAAGCTGTCATTTCTTAAAAGTTTGGGGCTGCGACGCTTATGTGAAAAAGTTTCAGGCTGATAAGCTCGAACCTAAAGCGGATAAATGCATCTTCATAGGACACCAAAAACAGTTGGGTATACCTCCTGTCTCAGATTCGAAAGCAATAAGGGATTGTTTCTAGAATCGGGTCCTTTCTCGAGGAAAAGTTTCTCTCGAAAGAATTGAGTGGAAGGATGGTGGAGACTTGATGAGGTTATTGAACCGTCTCTTCAACTAGTGTGTGGCAGGGCACAGGAGTTGTTCCTGTGGCACCTACACCAATTGAAGTGGAAGCTTATGATAGTGATCATGAAACTTCAGATCAAGTCACTACCAAACCTCGTGGGATGACAAGGATGCGTACTACTTCAGAGTGGTACGTAATCCTGTCTTGGAAGTCATGTTGCTAGACAACAATGAACCTACGAGCTATGGAGAAGCGATGGTGGGCCTGGATTCCAAAATGGCTCGAGGCCATATAATCCGAGAGAGGATCCACATATGAAAACAAAGTGTAGACTTTGGAAGAGCTACTTGATGGTCGTAAGGCTGTTAGGTACATATGGATTTTTAAAAGGAAGACAGACAATGATGGTAAGTGTCACCATTAAGAAAGCTCGACTTGTCGTTAAGATGTTTTCTGACAAGTTCAAGGAGTTGACTACGATGAGACTTTCTCACTCATAGCGATGCTAAGAGTCTGTTGGAATTATATTAGCAATTACTGCATTATTTGTGAAATCTTGCAGATAGGATGCCAAAAACCATTGTTTCCTCGACAATTTTTTAAGGAAAGGTTGTATGTGATACAACCGGAAGGTTTTGTCAATCCTGAAAGATGCTAACAAGTATGCCAAGCTCCAGCAATCATTCTAAGGACTGGAGTAAGCATCTCGGAGTTGGAATGTATGCTTTGATAAGATGATCAAAGTTTTGGGTATATACAAAGTTTATGAGAAACTTGTATTTCCAAAGAAGTGAGTGGGAGCACTATAGAATTTCTGATGAGTATATGTTGTCGACATATTATAGATCAGAAATGATGTAGAATTTCTGAAAAGCATATAGGGTTATTTGGAAAGTGTTTTTCAATGGAAAGCCTGGATTAAGCTACTTGAACATTGAGCATCAAGATCTATAAGGATAGATCAAAACGCTTAATGGTACTTTCAAATGAGCACATACCTTGACATGATCTTGAAGGTGTTCAAGATGGATCAGTCAAAGAAGGAGTTCTTGCCTGAGTTGTAAGGTATGAAGTTAAGACTTAAAGCTCAACCACGGAAGAATAGAGAGAAAGGACGAAGGTCATCCCCTATGCTTAAGACATAGGCCCTACAGTATGCTATGCTATGTACCGCACCTGAAATGTGCCTTGCCATGAGTCAGTCAAGGGGTACAAGAGTGATCCAAGAATGGATCACAAGACAGCAGTCAAAGTTATCCTTAGTAACTAGTGGACTAAGGAATTTTCTCGGTTATGGAGGTGATAAAGAGTTCGACGTAAAGAGTTACGTCGATGCAAGCTTAACACCTATCCGGATAGCTCTGAGTAGAGATACCGGATACGTATAATGGAGCAACAATTTAGAATAGCTCCAAGTAGAACAGTTATTTGAAATGGCTCCAAATATAGCGTAGTAGCTGCATCTACAAGATGACATAGAGATTTGCGAAGTACATACGGATCTGAAAGATTCAGACCCGTTGACTATAACATCTCTCACAAACATAACATGTTCAAACCCAGAACTCATCGAGTGTTAATCACATGGTAATGTGAACTAGATTATTGATTCTAGTAAACTCTTTGGGTGTTAGTCACATGGGGATGTGACCTTGAGTGTAAGTCACATAGCGATGTGAACTGGATTATTGACTCTAGTGCAAGTGGGAGACTGTTGGAAATATGCCCTAGAGGCAATAATAAATTGGTTATTATTATATTTCCTTATTCATGATAATCGTTTATTATCCATGCTAGAATTGTATTGATAGGAAACTCAGATACATGTGTGGATACATAGACAACACCATGTCCCTAGTAAGCCTCTAGTTGACTAGCTCGTTGATCAATAGATGGTTACGGTTTCCTGACCATGGACATTGGATGTCGTTGATAACGGGATCACATCATTAGGAGAATGATGTGATGGACAAGACCCAATCCTAAGCCTAGCACAAGATCATGTAGTTCGTATGCTAAAGCTTTTCTAATGTGCTGCTGGATCCCGCTACTTCCACCACCACGCCATCGTGCTGCTGGATCTCCATCAACCTCTCCTCCCCCCTTGCTGGATCAAGAAGGAGGAGACGTCGCTGCTCCGTACGTGTGTTGAACGCGGAGGTGTCGTCCGTTCGGTGCTAGGATCATCGGTGATTTGGATCACGACGAGTACGACTCCATCAACCCCGTTCTCTTGAACGCTTCCGCGCGCGATCTACAAGGGTATGTAGATCCACTCCTCCCTCGTTGCTAGATGACTCCGTAGATAGATATTTGTGACGCCCGGTTAATCAAGCTACAGTAACCCTCTGGTAATGATGCCATGTCACCACGATTACTGTTGCTAATCCCGCGTTAGTTCGAAACCGATTCAAATTCAAAGTCAAAATCAAGCAAACAATAAAAGTTTTCAAATATCAAAACTAAAATGTTCATCATGTGGCAATTAATCCCTAACTAGTTTTTGTGGTGGAACCAACCTTTTACAAAGTGTTTAAATGCCCTAAACTATTTAAAAACAGTGGCTAAAATAATAATTTAATTGCTTTTGAAAAATAAAAAAATATATTAAACTAATTTATTTTGGGTCCAACTAGGTTTGGCAGTGGCCTATTTTGATGACACTAATTTAGGTGCTAACTTGGTATTTTAAAGAAACTAAAATAATTAGGAGCTAAAAGAAAACAGAAAAGAAAATAAGAAAAAGAAAAAGAAAACAAAACAAACAAACAAAAAAAAGGGCCTCGTGGCCAACTGGACCTCGGCCCAGCCGGTGACCCAGCTGGTCCCAGCCGCCCGAATGGGCCGGCCCACCCCGCGCCCTAGCCTACTAATCCCCCCCCCCCCACGACCGAAACCCTAACCTACCCCCACCCCCGCTCTCCCCACGACGCCCCCTCCTCTCTCCCGATCTGGATCGGCATTCAGAGGAGGCCGACGCCGCTCGGCGCCGCCCCGCGCCCGGAGCTCGCCGCCCCCCACGCCAGGACGCTGCCACCTCGCCGTCCTCCTCCTCACCGTCGCCTTCCTGTCTCCTCCCCACGCCGAGCCTCCTCGTCCTCCTCCCCGCGTCGCTCCCCGCGCCCCATGGCCCGGTCCCTACTCCCCCGCTGTGAACGCGCGCCCTTCCTCCTCCTCCTCTTTCTCGCGACCTCACTCGCTCACCGTGTCGCTCCGGCGTCGCCGCGCGCACACGTGCTCGCTGCGCGCCTCGGCCCTGCTGCTCGCCTCTGCCCGCCGCTGCACTGCTGCCTGCCGCCGTCCGCAAGCACGCCGCACCCGCCGGCGGCAGCTCGTCCCCGCACGCCTCCTTCCCCTCCCCGTCCTCCGCGCGCGCCCACCCTTGCCGTTTTCGCCATCGCCGCATCGGCCAAGGCCTCAGCCGCAGGCCCCGCGCGCGCTCGTCGCTGTGCGCAGCCACCGCGCCCGCCCGTGCCTACTCCCACCGCTACTCCCGCTGCTGCATGGCTCCGCCGCCCTACGCCACTCCGGCCGGCCGTGCCTCGCCGGCGCCAAACGCCGAGCCCCACCCCGCGGCTGGCCTTGCCCAGTGCCCAGTCGGGCTCACGCTCGCACAGGCGCCCGCTAACCCGCGACGGCCCCCTGGCCCTATGACGAACGGGGCCCCCGCCCAGAAAAAAAAAGAGGATTTAAAAAAAATAAAAAAATAAATAAAATAAACTTAATTAAATAATTAATTAATTAAGTTAATTAATCCTAGTTAATTAATCTAATTAATTTGTTAGTTTAATTAAACAGTAGTTTGATTAGCCTAATCCCTAATTAACTAAAATAGTCAATGACATGGGGGTCCCACCCCTGTTGACCAGTCAAACGTTGACTGGTCAACTAGGTCCCTCTGGCCCACCTGTCAGTCACTGGGTACACTTTTGTGTACACTGTGCTGGGGCGCCTAGCAATTTAGCAATTATTTTCGAATTAAAAATAATTTCAGAAATTAGTAAAATCCATAGAAAATCATATCTTTTAATCCGTAACTCGGATGAAAATACTTTGTACATGAAAGTTGCTCAAAACGACGAGACGAATTCGAATACGCAGCCCGTTCATCCGCCACGCATCCCTAGCATAGCAAACACGCAACTTTCCCCCTCCGGTTCGTCTGTCCGAAAACGCGAAACATCGGGGATAATTTCCCGAATGTTTTCCTCCTTCATCGGTACCACCTCGTACCACGTTAGGCCACACCTAGCATCACGCTTTGTCATGTCATGCTTCGTCATGCATTTGTTTGCATTATATTTATTGTTTCTTCCCCCTCTTCTCTCGCTAGACACCGAGACCGACGCCGCTGCTACCCAGTACGACTACGGTGTTGACGACCACTCTCTCTTGCCAGAGCAACCAGGCAAGCCCCCCCTTTGATCACTAGATATCGCCTACTCTTTTCTCTATACTGCTTGCATTAGAGTTGTGTAGCATGTTACTGCTTTCCGTTATTCCTATCCTGATGCATAGCCTGTCCTTGCTACTACTGTTGTTACCATTACCTGCTATCCTACTGCTTAGTATAGGATGCTAGTGTTCCATCAGTGGCCCTACACTCTTGTCCGTCTGCCATGCTATACTACTGGGCCGTGATCACTTCGGGAGGTGATCACGGGCATATACGATATACTTTACACAGTTACATTACCTGTGATACTGTTCGGAGATGGGGGCTGAAGGGGCAGGTGGCTCCATCCCGGTAGAGGTGGGCCTGGGTTCCCGACGGCCCCCGACTGTTACTTTGAGGCGGAGCGACAGGGCAGGTTGAGACCACCTAGGAGAGGGGTGGGCCTGGCCCTGGTCGGCGTTCGCAGATACTTAACACGTTTAACGAGATCTTGGTATTTGATCTGAGTCTGGCTACTGGCCTATACGCACTAACCATCTACGCGGGGATAGTTATGGGCACTCGACGTCGTGGTATCAGCCGAAGCCTTCGTGACGTCAGCAATGGAGCGGCGCGCGCTGGATTGGACTGGAACGCCTACTAGGCTAGGTCTGCTTCCGGCCGCCCACGCAACGTGCAGGTGTGCTAAGGGCGATGGGCCCAGACCCCTGGGCGCTTAGGTTTAGACCGGTGTGCTGACCTCTCTGTTGGTCTAGGTGGGGCTGTGACGTGTTGATCTTCCGAGGTCGGGCATGACCCAGAAAAGTGTGTCCGGCCAAATGGGATCGAGCGTGTTGGGTTATGTGGTGCACCACTGCAGGGAAGTTAATCTATTCGAATAGCCGTGATCTTCGGTAACAGGACGACTTGGAGTTGTACCTTGACCTTATGACAACTAGAACCGGATACTTAATAAAACACACCCTTCCAAGTGCCAGATACAACCGGTGGTCGCTCTCTCACAGGTCGACGAGGGGAGGATCATCGGTTAGGATTATGCTATGCGATGCTACTTGGAGGACTTCAGTCTACTCTCTTCTATATGTTGCAAGACGGAGGCTGCCAGAAGCGTAGTCTTCGAAAGGACTAGCTATCCCCCTCTTATTCTGGCTTTCTGCAGTTCAGTCCACCGATATGGCCCTTTACACATTTACCCATGCATATGTAGTGTAGCTCCTTGCTTGCGAGTACTTTGGATGAGTACTCACGGTTGCTTTCTCCCTCTTTTCCCCATATCCCTTCTACCTGGTTGTCGCAACCAGATGTTGGAGCCCAGGATCCAGACGCCACCGTCGACGATGACTCTTACTGCACCGGAGGTGCCTACTACTACGTGTTGCCCGCTGACGACGACCAGGAGTAGTTAGGAGGATCCCAGGCAGGAGGCCTACACCTCTTTCGATCTGTATCCCAGTTTGTGCTAGCCTTCTTAAGGCAAACTTGTTTAACTTATGTCTGTACTCAGATATTGTTGCTTCCGCTGACTCGTCTATGATCGAGCTCTTGTATTCGAGCCCTCGAGGCCCCTGGCTTGTAATATGATGCTTGTATGACTTATTTTATTTGTAGAGTTGTGTTGTGATATCTTCCCGTGAGTCCTTGATCTTGATCGTACACATTTGCGTGCATGATTAGTGTATGGTCAAATCGGGGGCGTCACAAGTTGGTATCAGAGCCCACTGCCTGTAGGAATCCCCCTTTCCAACTCCTTGGCCGAAGTCGAGTCTAGTCATTGAAAAACTTTTACTAACATGGTTGTGCGGCTTACGGGCCCACGTCGCCATCTGGGTGGTAATAGGATCTTTTACTCCTCGATCCTTACTCTGGGACTCTGAACTCTCTTCTATTCGGGTTAAATGAATTTTGCTAAATCTAACATTAGGATCTCGTTATCACTTTCACCCGGAGAGCCCCTTATTACTGATGATCGTCTGCTGCACGTGAAGACCCTGAAGATACTCACCGCTGTTAACCCGAGAACTTGTGTTCATCGCGTTTACAATTCCCCTTCCACCGTCAACCCTTATGGATAAATACTTGCAGTTGTTATGCTTACATACACCCCTAGTTGGTCTTGTTATTACAAGATACCCCGAAATACTCGTCGTATTTTCGAGAATCCTTTGAGCTTACTGCCTTGCTGTTCTTTGTCACCTGAATACCCCGACAGATAATTCTCGCACTTATCGAGTATCCGCTTATTCCCAGTTGTTCAGGTGTTTCGCCAAAGACTTCAAAATATCATTCGATCTTCCGAAAATCCCGAGCAGCCTATTGCTCTTGAAATTCTCGCTTGCTTGCATTATGGTTAATCCCATAAGTTTCATAATCTTATTGGCCTCCCTTGTCTTTATCATTTTAAATCTGTTGATTCAATATGTTGAGGATGCTCGCATTCCTCAGTCGAATCCTAGGATTCATCCTTCCGGCTCAGACGTCATTTGGATATGAGCTGGTTCTTGACCAATCAATGCCTTGATCGTTTGTGCTTCCAAGTCTGTTGAACTTATTCATTTTCAATCAGAACGATTGCTTATGATCCCTTGATTTGGAGATCATAAAGTTTCTTTGCATTAAGCTTTGAATTAGTCAGTTGTTTCTATAACCCGATGCCATGGCATTCCTTCTTCCTTTGATTGAGTACCGATACTCACATCAGCCCCGTTGTGGATCGCCATACCCATTGCCGGGTTATTATCCGACAATGTCCTTCACAACCAAAATTATTGTGAGTTCTTTACCTGATACATAATGCCCTTGGTAAATGGTATCATCTGCTTGGCCAACCATGCTCTGCTTTCGAGCTGGTCGTATTTACTATTGAAGCTTGTGTTATATGTTTCCACGATACCCTGACGGGTTGAACCTATGCCTTCCTTTATGTGTGTGAACTCGGAAGTTTTCACGAGTCATACTCATCTGGTATTACACCAGATAAAACTTTCAACACTAATGCCTTTATCAAAGTGAAAAGTGAATGGAAGGTTATATATTGAAGAAGTGGGAGTCGACCTTGAACTTTGTGTTCATGCCCATGGACACGATGTAGATCTTATCATTAAAGTTTTTCTTAAATTAAGTATTCCCTTGGTATAAGTTCATCTTATCTTTGGGATCTGGCCTTTTGCAATCGTGGTTCTGACCATGTTCTCCTTTAAATAACATTTCTCGTGCAAGTTTAAGCATTTGTCTTCTGCAGAGCAATACCCTAGTCCAATCTCTACTTTGATCTGTCGTCGAGCATTACCCCCCTGGTACCTCGAGATTATCATGGAACTGCATACTTATTATGAGTTCTTCATCAAGTGCTAGATTCTCACTGATTCTAATTTTTCACGGGCTCTGAGTTATTAAACACTAAAAGACACCTATAATTGACTCAAGTCCGCACCACGATTAAACAAATCTTGGTAACCTTCATTACTTACAAGTTTGTACCCGATCACGTCCTTCCTACCCTATTTGGCTATATCATTATTGTGATTATTTTAAATGTGCTACCTAGTGCTTATTCCCGGAGCACAACTTTCGATGATGAGCTAAGCTTACGTTGACCTTCCTCATCATACCATTTCGCCTTAAACAACGAGCTTGGTTTCGTTTGTGTCATACCCTTGGTTTCAGTAACCTTTCGCTTCATCATTCCTTTGGCTTGATGTCATCGTCGACCGATTACATCTTCATGAAATCTCTCAACAATTGTGTCATGATCATCATCGGCATTCTAAGCTCTTCCAGGATGTCAATTGAGTTCATGATGAGGAATACCATCTTTGCCCTCGATGATCTGTATTATCATCGCCCACTTTATTGACTTCCCTCCAACACAAACTTGTTCGTGTTGTGTGTTATACCTTGAGATCCTTGCTATCCGGCAATTATTCTTCTTTACCCTGGAGTATTACTATCTTATATGTCAAGAATGTCGTGAGAATTTCACCACCTCTTAAGAATTCGTGCTACAGTGATGCTTCTCGCCATCACCATTCTTTACTTGGTCCCCGTGTTGAGTGAACTCCATTGTGCAAATTTAATATCTCCAGCAACCCTATTGCTTCAGAGTTATTGGATAATGATTCCAATTTGGTGTGTTGGTTGCCCAATCGCCATTCCGACGTTGGTCGTACAACCCAACCCATATTTTGGGTGCACCTTTCAACCAATGTTTAATTATTTATGGTTTCCTCCAGCATACATCATTAAGTCATTTGATCTGACTAATGTTATCTCCTTGTTCACATAATTGTGGAAATCCATCTTTTGGAAATCTCATTGAAATGTCGCTGAGTTGATCAGCCACCTCCTCATTCTCTCCTTGATTTAATGACGAACTCTTGTTTCAGAACTCGCTTCCATAGTTCAATTCCCGAGAATCTTACAATGTCATCTCGGCAATTTGTGTTGCACCTTCTTCTCAGGCATACCGAGTCTGAGTTATTCTGACACCAATCATATCTGAATCTCGGTCAGATATGATGGTTGGGACTTATTTCCAAGAGTTATAACATTGGTCCTTATATATCGGTAAGGTGAGGTCATACCTATCACCCCTGGCCGGAGGACCTATTGTTATAGTTCCCTTTTTTAGCAAGCTTAGCGATTCTTCCCTGAGGAAATCATAAGACTTATGCTATAAGTTCTTCCTGATGGACCCTTTTTGTTTCCAAAGTCTGAACTTGCTTGAAGACCATGTAATGCTATCTCGAAGCATGTTTGTGGTACTCCGATTGTCAACAAGGACATTTGAAGCCAATGCTAAATGTTTCCTGCTAAATTATCCAAACACCGCTGTATGGGTAATGTCATGAAATTTCTCTCCCTTACCTAAAGAGCTTTTCTACGTTATATCCTATCATGGATATCATGCTCTGCTTGTCCTTGGGAAGGATATACCCCTGAAAGATGTGTTTAAACACATTTTTCCTTTCCATTGTTCTGTTTAACCTGAGGATCACATTTTCCTTTCCATTGGTTTGTTTAACCTTTCTTGTGATCTATATGATCTAAACAGTAAGGTTATTCTGCTCATGTAAACACATCGGTGTACGATTCTGTCAGCAAGACCCTGTTACTATTGTTTATGGCATTCCGGTAGCCACCGATGGATGAGAACTTTGCCTATTGGCCTGCCTCGTTCAACGAGCAGGAAAATGGTTCTCTTTGTCCCTCTCCCTTGGTACGGATGTTGTTGCTGACATAAATGATAGGCTATCCTCTGACATACCTTGCTTACATGATCGTGCAAGACGTCACCGCCCTTCCTACTTTTAACCCACATGGTGGGCCCATAAACCACAGTTCCACAGGATCGAAACCTGACTCTCCTGTACATCCCTGCTTCAAAGTTATCCCTTATGCTTGGCTTCGTAGGTAATTCGCGAGCCACCTTCCTACTGCTCTATTCTGATATCAGACGCAATGCTTACTCTCGCCGCTCTGAACCCTTTTCTCACTCTGGTTCAGACTTTGAGCAGCTATCTATCTGCTTGGACCCTCACATTGTACCTTCGTATTGTACTCTCGATGTATTTTATATGTTCAACTCGAGAGATAATCTTATGCTAAATCATGGTTAACCCCAGATTGTTTCCCTCGTAAGCATGCTGTCGTAGCCGAGCTGCCGCTTACCTATTTGTAAGTATGTTGGAATTCCCGAAGAAAAGAATGATGACTTCCTGATGATGACCTGAAGCATGAGGAATGAAGGCGTCGATGTAAAGGATCGACCTCTCCGAGAAGAGCAACCAAGACCGAGAAGACTCGATAGAATTTCGTAGCCACATCTTTCTCGTACTCCTCTCTTAAATCTCGGGACGAGATTTCTTGTAGTGGAGGAGAATTGTGACGCCCGGTTAATCAAGCTACAGTAACCCTCTGGTAATGATGCCATGTCACCACGATTACTGTTGCTAATCCCGCGTTAGTTCGAAACCGATTCAAATTCAAAGTCAAAATCAAGCAAACAATAAAAGTTTTCAAATATCAAAACTAAAATGTTCATCATGTGGCAATTAATCCCTAACTAGTTTTGGTGGTGGAACCAACCTTTTACAAAGTGTTTAAATGCCCTAAACTATTTAAAAACAGTGGCTAAAATAATAATTTAATTGCTTTTGAAAAATAAAAAAAAATATTAAACTAATTTATTTTGGGTCCAACTAGGTTTGGCAGTGGCCTATTTTGATGACACTAATTTAGGTGCTAACTTGGTATTTTAAAGAAACTAAAATAATTAGGAGCTAAAAGAAAACAGAAAAGAAAATAAGAAAAAGAAAAGGAAAACAAAACAAACAAACAAAAAAAGGGCCTCGTGGCCAACTGGACCTCGGCCCAGCCGGTGACCCAGCTGGTCCCAGCCGCCCGAATGGGCCGGCCCACCCCGCGCCCTAGCCTACTAATCCCCCCCCCCACGACCGAAACCCTAACCTACCCCCACCCCCGCTCTCCCCACGACGCCCCCCTCCTCTCTCCCGATCTGGATCGGGATCCAGAGGAGGCCGACGCCGCTCGGCGCCGCCCCGCGCCCGGAGCTCGCCACCCCCCACGCCAGGACACCGCCACCTCGCCGTCCTCCTCCTCACCGTCACCTCCCTGTCTCCTCCCCACGCCGAGCCTCCTCGTCCTCCTCCCCGCGTTGCTCCCCGCGCCCCATGGCCCGGTCCCTACTCCCCCGCTGTGAGCGCGCGCCCTTCCTCCTCCTCCTCTCTCTCGCGACCTCACTCGCTCACCGTGTCGCTCCGGCGTCGCCGCGCGGGCACGTGCTCGCTGCGCGCCTCGGCCCTGCTGCATGCCTCTGCCCGCCGCTGCACTGCTGCCTGCCGCCATCCGCAAGCACGCCGCACCCGCCGGCGGCAGCTCGTCCCCGCACGCCTCCTTCCCCCCCCCCCCGTCCTCCGCGCGCGCTCGCCCTTGCCGTTTTCGCCATCGCCGCATCGGCCAAGACCTCGGTCGCAGGCCCCGCGCGCGCTCGTCGCCGTGCGCAGCCACCGCGCCCGCCCGTGCCTACTCCCGCCGCTACTCCCGCTGCTGCATGGCTCCGCCGCCCTACGCCACTCCGGCCGGCTGTGCCTCGCCGGCGCCAAACGCCGAGCCCCACCCCGCGGCTGGCCTTGCCCAGTGCCCAGTCGGGCTCACGCTCGCACAGGCGCCCGCTAACCCGCAACGGCCCCCTGGCCCTATGACGAACGGGGCCCCCGCCCAGAAAAAAAAGAGGATTTAAAAAAAATTAAAAATTAAAAATAAATAAACTTAAATAAATAATTAATTAATTAAGTTAATTAATCCTAGTTAATTAATCTAATTAATCTGTTAGTTTAATTAAACAGTAGTTTGATTAGCCTAATCCCTAATTAACTAAAATAGTCAATGACATGGGGGTCCCACCCCTGTTGACCAGTCAAACGTTGACTGGTCAACTGGGTCCCTCTGGCCCACCTGTCAGTCACTGGGTACACTTTTGTGTACACTGTGCTGGGTGCGCCTAGCAATTTAGCAATTATTTTCGAATTAAAAATAATTTCAGAAATTAGTAAAATCCATAGAAAATCATATCTTTTAATCCGTAACTCGGATGAAAATACTTTGTACATGAAAGTTGCTCAGAACGACGAGACAAATTCGAATACGCAGCCCGTTCATCCGCCACGCATCCCTAGCATAGCAAACACGCAACTTTCCCCCTCCGGTTCGTTTGTCCGAAAACGCGAAACACCGAGGATAATTTCCCGAATGTTTTCCTCCTTCATCGGTACCACCTCGTACCACGTTAGGGCACACCTAGCATCACACTTTGTCATGTCATGCATCGTCATGCATTTGTTTGCATTATATTTATTGTTTCTTCCCCCTCTTCTCTCGCTAGACACCGAGACCGACGCCGCTGCTACCCAGTACGACTACGGTGTTGACGACCACTCTCTCTTGCCAGAGCAACCAGGCAAGCCCCCCCTTTGATCACCAGATATCGCCTACTCTTTTCTCTATACTGCTTGCATTAGAGTAGTGTAGCATGTTACTGCTTTCCGTTATTCCTATCCTGATGCATAGCCTATCCTTGCTACTACTGTTGTTGCCATTACCTGCTATCCTACTGCTTAGTATAGGATGCTAGTGTTCCATTAGTGGCCCTACACTCTTGTCCGTCCGCCATGCTATACTATTGGGCCGTGATCACTTCGGGAGGTGATCACGGGCATATACGATATACTTTACACAGTTACATTACCTGTGATACTGTTCGGAGATGGGGGCTGAAGGGGCAGGTGGCTCCATCCCGGTAGAGGTGGGCCTGGGTTCCCGACGGCCCCCGACTGTTACTTTGAGGCAGAGCGACAGGGCAGGTTGAGACCACCTAGGAGAGAGGTGGGCCTGGCCCTGGTCGGCGTTCGCAGATACTTAACACGTTTAACGAGATCTTGGTATTTGATCTGAGTCTGGCTACTCGCCTATATACACTAACCATCTACGCGGGGATAGTTATGGGCACTCGACGTCGTGGTATCAGCCGAAGCCTTCGTGACGTCAGCAACGGAGCGGCGCGCGCTGGATTGGACTGGAACGCCTACTAGGCTAGGTCTGCTTCCGGCCGCCCACGCAACGTGCAGGTGTGCTAAGGGCGATGGGCCCAGACCCCTGGGCGCTTAGGTTTAGACCGACGTGCTGACCTCTCTGTTGGTCTAGGTGGGGCTGCGACGTGTTGATCTTCCGAGGCCGGGCATGACCCAGAAAAGTGTGTCCGGCCAAATGGGATCAAGCGTGTTGGGTTATGTGGTGCACCCCTGCAGGGAAGTTAATCTATTCGAATAGCTGTGATCTTCGGTAACAGGACGACTTGGAGTTGTACCTTGACCTTATGACAACTAGAACCGGATACTTAATAAAACACACCCTTCCAAGTGCCAGATACAACCAGTGGTCGCTCTCTCATAGGGCGACGAGGGGAGGATCATCGGTTAGGATTATGCTATGCGATGCTACTTGGAGGACTTCAGTCTACTCTCTTCTATATGTTGCAGGACGGAGGCTGCCAGAAGCGTAGTCTTCGAAAGGACTAGCTATCCCCCTCTTATTCTGGCTTTCTGCAGTTCAGTCCACCGATATGGCCCTTTACACATTTACCCATGCATGTGTAGTGTAGCTCCTTGCTTGCGAGTACTTTGGATGAGTACTCACGGTTGCTTTCTCCCTCTTTTCCCCATATCCCTTCTACCTGGTTGTCGCAACCAGATGTTGGAGCCCAGGATCGAGACGCCACCGTCGACGATGACTCTTACTGCACCGGAGGTGCCTACTACTACGTGCTGCCCGCTAACGACGACCAGGAGTAGTTAGGAGGATCCCAGGCAGGAGGCCTACACCTCTTTCGATCTGTATCCCAGTTTGTGCTAGCCTTCTTAAGGCAAACTTGTTTAACTTATGTCTGTACTCAGATATTGTTGCTTCCGCTGACTCGTCTATGATCGAGCTCTTGTATTCGAGCCCTCGAGGCCCCTGGCTTGTAATATGATGCTTGTATGACTTATTTTATTTGTAGAGTTGTGTTGTGATATCTTCCCGTGAGTCCTTAATCTTGATCGTACACATTTGCGTGCATGATTAGTGTACGGTCAAATCGGGGGCGTCACAATATTGGTGACACGTAGGAAAATTTTGAATTTATGCTACGTTCCCCAACACATAGGACACCCAAAAAACAGTTGGGTATACCTCCTGTCTCAGATCCGAAAGCAATAAGGGATTGTTTCTGGAATCGGGTCCTTTTTCGAGGAAAAGTTTCTCTCGAAAGAATTGAGTGGGAGGGTGGTGGAGACTTGATGAGGTTATTGAACCGTCTCTTCAACTAGTGTGTGGCAGGGCACAGGAAGTTGTTCCTGTGGCACCTACACCAATTGAAGTGGAAGCTTATGATAGTTATCATGAAACTTCAGATCAAGTCACTACCAAACCTCGTGGGATGACAAGGATGCGTACTACTTCAGAGTGGTACGTAATCCTATCTTGGAAGTCATGTTGCTAGACAACAATGAACCTACAAGCTATGGAGAAGCGATGGTGGGCCCAGATTCCGATAAATGGCTCGAGGCCATAAAATCCGAGAGAGGATCCATGTATGAAAACAGAGTGAAGACTTTGGAAGAACTACTTGATGGTCGTAAGGCTGTTAGGTACATATGGATTTTAAAAGGAAGAAGGACAATGATGGTAAGTATCACCATTAAGAAAGCTCGACTTGTCGTTAAGATGTTTTCCGACAAGTTCAAGGAGTTGACTACGATGAGACTTTCTCACTCGTAGCGATGCTAAGAGTCTATTGGAATTATATTAGCGATTACTGCATTATTTATAAAATCTTGCAGATAGGATGTCAAAAAACATTGTTTCCTCGACGATTTTCTTGAGGAAAGGTTGTATGTGATACAACCGGAAGGTTTTGTCAATCTTGAAAGATGCTAATAAGTATGCAAAGCTCCAGCAATCCTTCTAAGGACTGGAGTAAGCATCTCGGAGTTGGAATGTATGCTTTGATGAGATGATCAAAGATTTTGGGTGTATACAAAGTTTATGAGAAACTTGTATTTCCAAAGAAGTGAGTGGGAGCACTATGGAATTTCTGATAAGTATATGTTGACATATTGTTGATCAGAAATGACGTAGAATTTCTGGAAAGCATATAGGGTTATTTGGAAAGTGTTTTTCGATGGAAAGCCTGGATCAAGCTACTTGAACATTGAGCATCAAGATCTATAAGGATAGATCAAAACGCTTAATGGTACTTTCAAATGAGCACATACCTTGACATGATCTTGAAGGTGTTCAAGATGGATCAGTCAAAGAAGGAGTTCTTGCCTGAGTTGTAAGGTATGAAGTTAAGACTTAAAGCTCGACCACGGCAGAATAGAGAGAAAGGACGAAGGTCGTCCCCTATGCTTTAGTCATAGGCTCTATACGGTATGCCATGCTGAGTACCGCACCTGATGTGTGCCTTGCCACATATCTGGCAAGAGGGTACAAAGGTAATCTAGGAGTAGATCACCAGATAGCGGTCTAAATTATCCTTAGAGGAATAAGGATATGTTTCTCGGTTATGGAGGTGATAAAGAGTTCGACGTAAAGAGTTACGTCGATGCAAGCTTAACACCTATCCGGATAGCTTTGAGTAGAGATACCGGATACGTATAATGGAGCAACAATTTAGAATAGCTCCATGTAGAACAGTTATTTGAAACGGCTCTAAATATAGCGTAGTAGCTGCATCTACAAGATGACATAGAGATTTGTGAAGTACATACGGATCTGAAAGATTCAGACCCGTTGACTATAACATCTCTCACAAGCATAACATGATCAAACCCAGAACTCATCGAGTGTTAATCACATGGTAATGTGAACTAGATTATTGACTCTAGTAAACTCTTTGGATGTTGGTCACATGGCGATGTGACCTGTGAGTGTTAATCACATGACGATGTGAACTAGATTATTGACTCTAGTGCAAGTGGGAGACTGTTGGAAATATGCCCTAGAGGCAATAATAAATTAGTTATTATTATATTTCCTTGTTCATGATAATCGTTTATTATCCATGCTAGAATTGTATTGATAGGAAACTCAGATACATGTGTGGATACATAGACAACACCATGTCCCTAGTAAGCCTCTAGTTGACTAGCTCGTTGATCAATAGATGGTTACGGTTTCCTGACCATGGACATTGGATGTGGTTGATAACGGGATCACATCATTAGGAGAATGATGTGACGGACAAGACCCAATCCTAAGCCTAGCACAAGATCATGTAGTTCGTATGCTAAAGCTTTTCTAATATCAAGTATCATTTCATTAGACCATGAGATTGTGCAACTCCCGGATACCGTAGGAGTGCTTTGGGTGTGCCAAACATCACAACGTAACTGGGTGGCTATAAAGGTACACTACAGGTATCTCCGAAAGTGTCTGTTGGGTTGGCACGAATCGAGACTGTGATTTGTCACTCCGTGTAAACAGAAAGGTATCTCTGGGCCCACTCGGTAGGACATCATCATAATGTGCACAATGTGATCAAGGAGTTGATCACGGGATGATGTGTTACGAAACGAGTAAAGAGACTTGCCGGTAACGAGATTGAACAAGGTATCGGGATACTGACGATCGAATCTCGGGCAAGTATCGTACCGCTAGACAAAGGAAATTGTATACGGGATTGATTGAATCCTCGACATCATGGTTCATCCGATGAGATCATCGTGGAACATGTGGGAGCCAACATGGGTATCCAGATCCCGCTGTTGGTTATTGACCGGAGAACATCTCGGTCATGTCTGCATGTCTCCCAAACCCGTAGGGTCTACACACTTAAGGTTCGGTGACGCTAGGGTTATAGAGATATTAGTATGTGGTAACCCGAAAGTTGTTTGGAGTCCCGGATGAGATCCCGGACGTCACGAGGAGTTCCGGAATGGTCCGGAGGTAAAGAATTATATATAGGAAGTGCTATTTCGGCCATCGGGACAAGTTTCGGGGTCACCGGTATTGTACCGGGACCACCGGAAGGGTCCCGGGGGTCCACCGGGTGGGGCCACCTGCCCCGGGGGGGCCACATGGGCTGTAGGGGGTGCGCCTTGGCCTATATGGGCCAAGGGCACCAGCCCAAGAGGCTCATGCGCCAAGAGAAGAGGAAAAGGAAGAGTCCTAAAGGGGGAAGGCACCTCCGAGGTGCCTTGGGGAGGAGGGACTCCTCCCTTGGCCGCACCCTTCCTTGGAGGAAGGGACAAAGGCTGCGCGCCCCCTCTCCCTTGGCCCTATATATAGTGGGGGGAAGGGAGGGCAGCACCACCCTGAGCCCTGGCGCCTCCCTCTCCCTCCCATGACACATCTCCTCCTCCCGCAGCGCTTGGCGAAGCCCTGTTGGAATCTCGCTACTTCCACCACCACGCCATCGTGCTGCTGGATCTCCATCAACCTCTCCTTCCCCCTTGCTGGATCAAGAAGGAAGAGACATCGCTGCTCCGTACGTGTGTTGAACGCGGAGGTGCCGTCCGTTCGGCGCTAGGATCATCGGTGATTTGGATCACGACGAGTACGACTCCATCAACCCCGTTCTTTTGAACGCTTCCATGCGCGATCTACAAGGGTATGTAGATCCACTCCTCCCTCGTTGCTAGATGACTCCATAGATAGATCTTGGTGACACGTAGGAAAATTTTGAATTTATGCTACGTTCCCCAACAGTAGCGTGGGGTATAAGACCCGCTACAGCTAATTAGCAGTAGCGCTGTTTGCAATGCACGCTACAGCTAACCATGTATAGCAATAGCGTGTGTCAACACGCACTACTGCTACAAGTTAGCTGTGGCGTCGTATCAGTAGCGCGGGCACCCGCGCTACTGATACACCCAAAACCCGCGCTGCTGCTAGGCTTTTCCCTAGTAGTGGGAGAGGACGACGAGACCCCGCCGCAGCTTGGAAACTACAAGGGTTGGGTGCTGCTATGGCCAAAGAATCTTCTTCGTCTGGAGCCGGCCGAGAGCACACCAATAACCACACATCAGCAAGCAGGTATGAACATCACCACCTCGCCTACGCAATTACCAGCGGCTGTAGTTACGGGTGAGAGCGGCGGACTACGCGAGGAAGCGGGCCCAATAGTGGCTGATGTAATCGCCCCCATAGAACAAAGAATGGATGATGAGATGGACGAGGATGACCCTTTAGGTTCCTCAATACGGGCGCCTATGACGATGACTTAGAAATGATGAGTCATTCATATGACGACTCGGGCTATCAGCATGCTGATGAGGAGATGGATGATCTGCCCAAGCAGGAACGTCCTAGCAGGGTTGATTGCAAGAAGTCTCTCTTCATGCAATCCTCACAGCACACGCCTGAAGATGCCACCTCAACACAGGCTCAACTAGCCAAGAGTCTTACAGTGCTTAGCCCGACAACACTAGAGCGAGGGTTAAGGAAGGGTATGGAAGGTCAGCCCAAGAAAAAGGAGAGGAGGAGACTGGCAAAGAAAGGCTCTACTGCCTACAAACAAGCCAGAGCACATAGCAGTCAGACAGCGGGTTTTGAAGAGTGTGTACCCATCAAAGGTGAGGTCATGTTCCATGTCACGGGCGAGCTGATGCTACCGACGAAACCGCTGGAGGAAATATCAGGGCATCTCAGGAGACTGCACGACCATGTGTTGTCGACTGAGAAAATCCTACTAGCCTCGAAGGATCCAGGATATCCGACATACACGGCTCGTGTGCCTGAGGGGAAGTGCTACCTCGACACCCGGCCCGCGGAGGTGTTCTCCCTGCGGTTTGAGCATATCTTCGAGATGTTTCTGACAAGGCGGATCAATTTTACAATCGTCCGCCTTTTTGTGCTACATATGAGCTCCGTCATGAAGAGAGAAGTCTCGCAAATCTGTATGGCGGATCCATACTACATGCACGAGTCCTTCTTGATTATATCCGCAAGTGGGTAGAATCTTAAGGAGAAGCGGATTATAAACTTAGAGATGACTTCTTTCGCATCCAGAGGGACATTGTGACGATCATTACGAAAGAAGTCGTCGAAGAGAAGTGGATGTTCCACCACGGCCCTATATCGTGAGCTGACTTCCGAACTCGCATAGGAATGCAACGTCAGGACCTCGGGCCATTAAAGAAGCTAGGGTGCATCCTCGATGATACAGAAGGATGGAAGTTCTAGTGATTTACAATGTCGATGATGCTGATATGTGTTGGTTGAACTTGTATATTTTCTGTAGCAATGAAACTTTGTGATGTCCACGGTCCCTGCCGAACTTGTGTAATGCTACTTCGTTAGTTTGGGTACGATGACCTGTGTACCTCTAGTTAATTAGTTTGCGTATGATGAAACTGCGTTGATTATTTATGTTTACTATATGTTGCATCTAGTTGCTAACCCTTTTTTCGTGTTGCTCAAGTATATTTTGTTGCATATGATTGTACATTCTCTTGATGAAGATGCATCTCTAACAGGTACCTAGATTCTTGATGGCGAAGAAGCAGTGCTATGTCGTGTACAAAGGGAAGGTTCGGGAGTGTACGACAAGTGGCCCGAGTGTCGGGCGCAAGTGGAACGGGTGTCGGGCGCCGGCCTTAAAGTCTTCAAAAGCATATAAGAAGCAAAAGCTAGTTACTTGAGGTTCACGCTAGCGCAAAAGAGGACTCATAACCGCCGCCTCATGTACTGCATAGTTCTGCTCTCACTCATAGTGATAGCTCTTCTTATGTATATCATTGTTCAGATGGATGATGATGTAGTTGCAAGTATTCGAGACTTGTATCGCTATTTTTGAGATGATGATGAGAGAGCACTTTGTGTTGGATGATGATTATGATGATGACATGATTTGATCAGACTATTTGTATGTGTATGTTATGATTACATTTGTATGTGTATGATATGCTAGAGATTATTGTGTAAAGCCTGTACAAATACAAAACAAATATGTAGAAAAAAATCAGAATCTAATAAAACTAGCAGTAGCGAGGGAAATAAAATTAGCAGCAGCCCGCACTTAGCAGTAGCGCGGCTTACTGTAAAGCCTACAGCTATTATCAGCGGCGTGTTCTGATAAAGCTCGCTACTGTGTACCCATGTATAGCAGTAGCGCGGGTCAATACGCACTACTGCTACAAGTTAGTTGTAGCGTCGTATTAGTAGCATGGGTCCCCGCACTACTGATACACCTAAGGCCCGTGCTACTGATAGGCTTTTTCCTAGTAGTGATGGTGATTGCTCGCGATTTTCCAATGTGATTGAGTCGGGTATTTCGATGTCCCGGTCATTATGTGCACTATGAGCTGAGTTGGTGAAGGTTTCCCGTCCACTGGGTGTATACTACCCATTAGGTGTATGTCAACATGAAGATGACTTGCATTTACTGATTCACAGACCTTGATATCCTTGCTTGTGCGAAGCTGGATCTTGATGTACTTCTGCCATACATCTCCCCCTGTTGCTTTGAACGGGGAGTGGAGTGGATTTCGCTGGTACCTCCACTCTTTCAGGTGTACTTTTATAGGATTGTAGGATTGTGTGACGCCTTTATAGTCAGTAAATGAATCTGGTAGGTTATTTGCAACGTGTTGCAAATCTTCTGAACGCATGGTTCAGATCTTTGAGTATGTGGATTTGAGGCAGAAATGTGTTGAACATTCCACTAATTTCCTTGCATTCTTTATGGTACTTGAAATCTCCCCCTAATGCTTGGAAATGTTCCTCATTGAATCAGCATACTGGCCTTGAATAACTCCCCATGCGAGGGGCTTGAGGCATTGACGGAAATACAGTTATCATGCAATGAGCTTAATTCTTTGGATATAGGATTCTACCAAACCATTTTGAGTCTAGACATTAGGACAAATTGCTAAACTTCAATCCAAGGGCCATACAGAAGGCACTCAAGGAGAATTCTACAATGTTGTCCATTCGATTTGCTTGAAATCGATATCGGGATAATGAGCCAATGGTTTCATGTGGAAAAACCACGGTTGGGACCATCATGTAGATGTGTCTTTTAGAACCATGGAACACCTGAATAGTCTAGTCAATGGATGGGAAGAGCCACTTACCTCAACTTGATGCATTCAAGGAGTTTGAGTGGTTCAGTGTAGACTTTAAGGTGCGTGAGCCTTAAAATTAGCTTCCCTGTGTCACATGTAGTGCACACAAAATCCAAATATTGTTAGAATTTAGCATCATAATAATCATAAACCAACGGAATTTCTGATAGTTTCAGTTTCAAGCCAATGTCTGGATGACCAAGGCGAGTATGCCAAGTTTGTCATGTACAAGACACTCTAGAAAACTATCTCGTACGCAACATGTGCTACGGGTTGTGTCGTATGTGTAGTACAATCCAAATGATACATAGAGAATGTGCTTGTCATATTCGTTGCATATGGTAAAGAGAAGTTATTTCTCTTGTTGTCATCATAAGTTTCATTAGAGAAACTATTTTGACGAATACTTGTATAGTTTAGTAGGGTACAAATTAAACCGGGAAGCAATAAAGCATCCTTAAGTTACTCGAGTACCCACAGGGATAGTAAATATGACTTGAGTTGAGCCAACAAATACCTCATCGTGTCTAGTGATTTTAAAATATCTCCATTTCTCCCAACGAGAGTGGAAACATTTTACTTCCCTGATATAGAGTTCGTGGTGCATATGTCCACAAGGCACAAATCATCTTTCATCAGATTGACCCCCGTCGAAATCTATATATATACATGAAGATTCTCAATATGAAAATCACTCAGATATATAGAATACATACAAATGTATTTGTACCAAAGTGCTCATACAATATATTGTGTTATGTTCTTATTAGGACATCGTAAATGGACATAAATTATGTTGTCCACTCAGGAGATTGAGAGACCAGTCATAGTCTCGAAACATGTCGGTTGAGGCATATTCAACCATCACGTTCTCCATGTCCAATGGGTCCCGTCACCGATGCTAATGTCAGGTTGAAGGTTGAAGTGAGCTTCAAACCTTTGCCCTGGAGGTCCTTGCTACCTCTTGAGCATGCGTTGGTTTTCCCTTGAAGAGGAAAGGGTGATGCAGCAAAGTAGCGTAAGTATTTCCCTCAGTTTTGAGAATCAAGGTATCAATCCAGTAGGAGACCACACGCTTAATCGCCTCGTACCTACACAAACAATCAAGAACCTTACAACCGACGCGATAAAGGGGTTGTCAATCCCTTCTCGGCCACTTGCAAAAGTGAGATCTAATAAAGATAGTAAAGTAAATATTTTTGGTATTTTTGTTGTATAGATTGGAAAGTAAAGATTGTAAAATAAAGTAAGACGGAAATAGTAAAGTATAGGAAAATAATATGATGGAAGATAGACCCGGGGGCCATAGGTTTCACTAGTGGCTTCTCTCAAGATAGCATAATCTACGGTAGGTGAACAAATTACTGTCTAGAAAAGCGCATAGTTATGACGATATCTAGGCATGATCATGTATATAGGCATCACGTCCGTGACAAGTAGACCGAAATGATTTTGTATCTACTACTATTACTCCACACATCGACCGCTATCCATCATCCATCTGAAGTATTAAGTTCATAAGAACAGAGTAACGCATTAGGCAAGATGACATGATGTAGAGGGATAAACTTAAGCAATATGATATAAACCCCATCTTTTTATCCTCGATGGCAACAATACAATACGTGCCTTGCTGCCTCTGTTGTCACTGGGAAAGGACACCACAAGACTGAACCCAAAGCTAAGCACTTCTCCCATTGCAAGAAAGATCAATCTAGTAGGCCAAACCAAACTGATAATTCGAAGAGACTTGCAAAGATAATTAAATCATGCATAAAAGAATTCAGAGGAGAATCAAATATTATTCATAGATAATCTGATCATAAACCCACAATTCATCGGATCTCGACAAACACACCGCAAAAAGAATTACATTGAATAGATCTCCAAGAAGATCGAGGAGAACATTGTATTGAGATCCAAAGAGAGAGAAGAAGCCATCTAGCTAATAACTATGGATCCGAAGGTCTGTGGTAAACTACTCACACATCATCGAAGAGACCTTGGAGTTAATGTAGAAGCCCTCCATGATCGATTCCCCCTCCGGCGGAGCACCGGAAAAGGCCCCAAGATGGGATCTCACGGGTATAGAAGGTTGCGGCGATGAAAATAGGGTTTCGTGGTGCTCTTGGATGTATAGGAGAAGAAGTATGTCGGTGGAGCAACGAGGGGCCCACAAGGGTGGGGGGGCGCCTACCCCCCCTGGGCGCGCCCTCGTACCTCGTGGCCGCCTCGTGGCTTTCTTGGCCTCCACTCCAAGTCTCCTGGATCACGTTTGTTCCAAAAATAACTCTCCCAAAAATTTCATTTCGTTTGGATTCCGTTTGATATTAATTTTCTGCGAAACACTGAAATAGGCAAAAAACAGCAATTTGCACTGGGCCTTGGGTTAATAGGTTAATCCCAAAAATAATATAAAAGTGTATAATAAAGCTCATTAAACATCCAAAACAGATAATATAATAGCATGAAACAATTAAAAATTATAGATACGTTGAAGACGTATCAGTCCTCCGTGTCCCAGGGTTTGCTAATAGAGAATAATCATATGCTAAGATCTGGATCGATATAATGCCTTATGATGTATAAGACAACATATTTTTCTTCTGTTAGCGGTGTGATCCCGACCCACAAGACGTAAGAGCGATCATGATGTCCATGGCCCACACGTAGGGCATTAGTGGCCATTGAGGGCGAATGTCGGAATATTCAAATCTGAGCCCAGGCTCAGCTGCTCTCGATATCACATCCGTCAACACGCATGGGGATGTGCTCCTTTAGATGTATTCGCAGCTGTATTCAGACAGTATCGATGTAAAACATAACGTGGGCCTCAGTCGCATTGAAAGCGGTACGCCTTGTCACCTCTCGGCCGGAACAGGCCCTGGCGCACGGCCCGTTTAGTTTTCTGTGCCATCCCGAGCCGTCGGGCTTACACGGAAAGCAGGCATAATAACGGCCACCAACCCAGCTGGCCTTATCCTATGCCACTCCCTCCCGATCTTGCCGCCCTTTTCTTTCGATCCCTCGCCATGTCCGCATCAACACCGTTTCCGTCGGTGCTTGCTGAACAACATCAATTAGCATATTCTCTGAGAGTTGTTAGTGCATGCTGGGTGCATTACAAAGCGTGCAATTGCAAATGGCGTCGGAAATGTTTGCACAAGTTTGCTTGTAATGGTTTGACCTTACAATTCGAAATTTATAAGTCTCATACTGCTGCTGGAGCAAGTGTCACGTGAGTACAACTCTCCTGCAGCAGGAAAGTTTTCAATGCGAAAATGTTTCCTCGCATAAACTCTACTGTTAGATTTTGCTGTACTACAACAACTCTCATACTGCTGTTGAAGTGTCACGTGAGTGCAACCCAAAGAAACTGATTCAGGAATTTGTAGCTCATTAGATAGGGCGTCAGACATGTATTCGGGCCTAGATTTGTGATTACATGAAGTGCTGACTGGTTTGTCTAAATAGCAAGTAGATGAATACAAGGAGAAGCAAACAAATGTGGCGATGTGGCCAAAGAGTTTAGGCTGTCGCAAACATTCGTACAGAGTACACTGAAGGATGATTGTAAAACAGTGATTGTTCCTTGCATGAATCTAAAAAACAAGCTACGAAGTGAGCAAAAAGCAATATACTAGGCTCAAATGTTCGATACAACATCTTAAAATGATGGTCAGTGGAGATCGTAGTAATGCCTAAGATGGTACATTAGGTAAGGCGCATGGGACAATCTGCTAGAGGAAGTTCGCTTCCAGGACATGTTTTCAGGCAGAAGAGGGTTTCATACGAAGTAAGAGTCACCAGGTGCTAGGACTGCCCACAATGCCTCGCGTGCCAACGTCGAGGTGTTTCCTTGTAACTTCAGACACTCGTGGAGGGCTTGCCTCTTAAGTTTGTTCATCATATTGTACTGTGTATGAAAAATATTTGCAGACTATAAGGATAATGAAGTTAGAGCTAAGTCGGTGAACACATCTTCACAAAAATAAATTGATAGGATGGTTCACCTTCATCAAGGGAAGTTTCAGTTTTATGCTGTCGTAATGTCGTGCAATGTGCAAGCTGCATGCCCTGGTATCCTCCATGCAGTATATATGTATCACAAAAAAGTTTTTTATTTCGTTTGAAAGTGCACTTCAGATAGTTTTACGTGATCATTCAAGAGACAACAGATATTAACTTCCCAAAAGTGTAGGCAGCAACAGCAGGGCAGTGGGTAGTCCAGTGGCCGTACGTCATGAGTTGGCCATCTGACTTGACCAAGGTTGGAGGTAATTACCATATGCGAAGAAGTGCACACCAGTCAAAGACAGCACTATGTATGTTATCACGTTCCAATGGTGGATCACAGACAGTGAGACACTTACCACACAACACAGGATCGAAAACTCCTCTCCTAGTTCTTCCTTTCAGGTCTTGCTCGAACATCACCGCGGCAAATGGATTGACGTGCCTAAACCATTTCCTGGCGAAAAAAGAAAACACATCTCGTCAGTTAAGCTATCCAAAACTTCCATGCACTTAGTCTCACATCAGTTACAAGACTTACTTCGAAAGTTTCCTCAGAACAACCCAGCATGTTGTCGTAGAACCAAAGAACATCCCGAAGCGATGGCTCGTCATGGTTTAGTCAGATGGAATGAGGGAACTTCTCTCCCCACTCACTCTTCACCGCCGGATCACCTGTCGGATTCCTAGCACCACTCGCCTTAGTCTACTCCCTTCCTCTGGAAATGACCCTCTATGAAATTCTGCACTTCTGTACCACCGTGAGCCCCTGTTCCACCATAATCAACACCTGCATTTACCATCATGTCAGTATACCGACAACTGAAGGCCGACAGCACTTCTGTCTGGTGGTGCACTGCCCAGCCGCAACCTGAAAAGACCATGATTCAATTTCAGTTTCCAAATTCAGTGAACATTCTAGTACCACACAACATCTATTTGCGGAGTTAAAATCATACACCACACAGCTTGACGTTAATATTTCATCAATTGTACATTCAGCCGAGCGTATGCCTCCCAGGTTAAACAGAAGAAACGTAGCATTTGCTCCTTCCAACTGACAAGCAGGGTAATCTCAAAAATCACCTTTTCGTCCACCCAGTGCTTCGGGGTTCTCCCTCCCATTGGATTGTGCAGAAGAAGTCGTAGAAGCGTTGTTTTTGCCAGGAATTCCCCTCCCGGCCTCACGGGGCCGCGGTTACCTTCATGCCGCGCGCAGCCTGACCCAACATTGGAATCAGCCGGCATAGCCGGATTGCATCACGGGGCGGCAGCAGCTTGGGGGAGACCGGATCTTGATGTTCCAGGATGTCCGCAAGCTCCTCCCTAGGAGGAAACGTGCGAGTCGAAGCATAGTCACCGCTCACCGGCGGTGGTGGTGAGCTGTGGGCGGTCACCAAAATCGTGGACCGAAAATCCGGGCCCCCAAGGCAAACAAGCAATCGAAAGACGAACACCGGGAAAGGAAAACTCACCGGTCAACGGGATCCGTCGGAACTCCAGCCCGTCGGCCGACATTGCCGCGCCGCCGCAGAAAGCACGGGACCCAGGGTTCTCGTGTCGCCATGGCTCAGGTTTTCGGAACGACCTGGACTACCGTCGTGGACCACAGCTCAGATGACTCCACGCGTTCTGGTCGACGGCTCGTGAACGCCCCCTGTGACGGAGAGACCCCGGCGCTACGAAGATGGCCCACTCTTGCGCACTGTTGCGGGCCGTATACCACGAGTATCCTTAGTATTCTTCGGCCCTGCTCGTCAGGCCTATTTTTTACCATCCCAATGCAGCAACCAGCGGCAGAGATTTCGGGAGCATCTAAGCCCGGGCACCAAATCGCCCTGTCCGGCGAATGTCTCACATTCTCTAGCCACCGGGAGTTAATTGCTCAAAACCATCAGATTTATGGCTAGCGTACTCCCAAACTACCGTTTTTATCAAAAATCACAAAAAACCACCAACTCTGTGGCAAGTGAGTAACGAATCGCACTGATTCGAAATTGAGTGTGTCTAACAAAAAAACTGACGGGTGGGACCCGTCTGTCCTGGCTGATGTGGCAAAGACTAGTCCTAGTCAATGTTTGACCTGCTGAGGTGGATTGGGGTCCCACCTGTCAGCCACATCTCTTATCTCCACTCTCTCCCCTCCTCCTTATGGATACGACGGGAGCCCAGCGCCGCCGCACCAGGGCCGGGGCAGAGAGAAACCCCCGCGCGCGCCTACCTCCCCTCCTCTCGCGTCCTGCGTCGGTCGTCGCCGGTGGCGCCACGCCCCTGCCTCCCCCGCGCCTCACAGGAGCCGCGACCTATATCCCCAGGGCCCCAACCTTCCCGCTTCTCCTGGATCCGGCGGAGCCCAGCGCCACCACTTTGAGACGGGGAGCCGCGCTCGTCATTGGGCCTGAGCAAGGAAGCGGGGCCAGCTCCTCCTAGCCTCGACGCCGGCAGAGGGAGCTACGGGCCCAACCCCGCTACGACAGCCACCACCGCTATCCACGCGTCGCCGTCCTTCCTCGCTGATGGCACCACGCCCTGCCTCCCCTGCTTCAGCCGGATCCGGCGGCATCCCAACACCGGCACGCTAAGGCCGGGCGAACTCCTCCTGGCCTCGACGCCTCGCCCTGCTATTGCAGCCACAGCCGCTGGCCACGGCCAGAGGCGAGCTCCTCCCCCTCATTGCCACAGAAAACCTCTCGTCTCCCCGTCTTCCTAGCGAGCGCCAAGCTCAGATGCACAAGAGCCACTGGAGCCAGAGGCGGGGAAGGTGTGCTGCTCGCCATGGCAACACTGGTGGCGGCGGCGCACCAAAAAACCCAAGGCGCATTGGCTCTTCTCCGCGAGGGCGTGCTAGTGAGAGGGGACCGGCTCGCCGCACACAGAGGTGGGGGCGGAGCTCGTCGGGGTAGGGCGGACTGAGGGGCAGCATCGCCGAAGAAGAGCCGGGCAGACGGAGTAGGTGGTGTGCGTGCACGCGAGATGCTCGACGAAATGCTAGAGACGGACGAGAGAGAGAAAGAGAGACAGAGCGCGTGTTAGACTAGTCACTTGTCCACGTGTTTATTCTTTGCCAAGTCAGCCTGACAGGTGGGCCAGGAATGTCAGTTTTCCACTTAGTTGCTGCTAGCAGCTCGTTTAGTTCATTTTGTTATTCACTTGCCACAGAGTTGGTGGTTTTTTGTGATTTTTGGCAAAAGTGGTGGTTTCGAAGTACCCTAGCCACAAATCTGATGATTTTGAGCAATTAACTCAGCCACCGGAGATAATTAATTTACTATCAGTAAATTAAAGACCATCATGGTTGATGATGTAATGAACTTTATAAAATTAATGATATTTCAAGAAGTTAGCTTCAAACCATTAGTGTGAACTTCAAATGGTTAAGCATGACACTTTATAGATACTCCCCAAAATAAATTTTGGGGTCCATCTCTCAGCACTAGAGAGTATAATTTGATGAAATCAGTAGATACTCATATTTCTAGTACGCTATGTCATAACTTAATAAAATGTATAAGAGAACACATCGTTTAGCAATCATAATGTTAAATATGACAAAATGTGGGCTTAAACAATAGTGGTGATAATCTGCAAAGCAGTTGATTTGCACACTACCATTGAATTTTGCCTTTTTATTTGCGAACCCCATACCTCACTGGGAAGGCGTTGCGCGCTGGGCATCGGCGCGGTCGCGCGTTAAACAACCGTTGGCGGCCTTGCGCCGAGGCTGAGCCGCCTCGTTTCCGACGGAATCGCTCCGCCGGAAGCATGCTGATAACTTGTTGAGAGAGAGATATGTAATCAAGCGAGACCATCCAACAAATGATCGAATCATTCTTTATTGCTGATGAATGAACACTTATGTACAGTGGGAACAGTCGCCTCCAAGGGATGCGAGAGACGTCGTCGTTCCAAGAACCGCCGTGGCAGTAGGTGAAAGTGTGCAACCGCACATGTGAGAAGGAACAGGGATTATTCCCTAATAACCGCGATGATTATTTATTTTTAACAGGTACAGTATCACTCATTATATACCAGAACACCATAGTGCCCATGACGAGCCGACACCGGTCAAGCAAAGCTGATCACACCGCAACCTGGGTGAAGGCAACGGCTGGCTGCACGTCAACAGTCGGCTTGTGCGAAGTCTGCTCGCGCGACTTGGGACGGCTGTGACAATTTCCAACACTAAGTTGGACGTCACAAAAGTAGATTTCATGAAATTTCCATTGCTGTTATTGAACTACAAAATGCAAGTGGCATATCAATAAAACTAATGACGAGGTAGCATACCACCCCACATGTTTCACCGAAAACAATGTAATACAGCAATGTGCTCAAGCTGACAATAAGCTGTTCAAGCGGTAGCAGTAAGAACCTAAACAATATTTGTCCAGTAACATCATAATATTCACAACGATTTCACAAGTATGATTCTGCAGCAGCATCTACACGGCGGCATTCCATACGACCAGCATCTACACAGCGGCATTCCATACGAGCAGCTTCTACACGGTGGCATTCCATACGAGCAGCATCTACACGGTGGCATTCCATACAAGCAGCATCTGCACAAAAAACAAATGTAGAATGTAATTTTACAATTAAGAGAAATGATAGATGATAATGAGGAGTAAACATGAGAAAATTCTTGAAAACAGAAGGCAATGTAACAGATTCCTCTCACAACAGAGAATTGAACAGTAATGAAGAGTTAAACATGAGAAAAAATACAATGAGAACGACATATTTCACCGTTAACATTCTAATTCAGCCTGAACCGTTACTAAACAATATGCATCACACTATAGTGAAACACAAAAGCCAGGTGACAGAAAGAGGAAAAAGAGTTGTATTAGTTCAAACAGTCAAAAGCAGTTGATGTCAAAAGTTTACCAGCAAGACTTCTGAGCAATATTCTGTAGTAGCAGCGTCTACACACAAAGAACCAGATATTAGACAATAATTTTGAAATGAAGAGTAAAGGAGACAAGATAATAACCAAGAGCAAACATGAGAAGATCTAGAAAATAAGTTTCCATGTACTCCCTTAGTCCAGAAATACTTGTCAGAGAAATGTATAAAAATGGATGAATCTAGAACTAAAATTCATCTAGATACATCAACTTCTCCAATAATTATTTCCGGGAGTAGGGAGTAATATATTTCACTCCATACAAAGAATTGGAGATCAATGAAGAGGTGCAGGATGGAAAATTTAGACAATGAGGGTCATCATTAACATCATAATTCAAATGGTACCAAAAGCAGTTAATGTGAAAAGATTACCAGTAACAAAGATACTAACTAGAAATACTTTGGATTATCATTCTTTAACAGCATTCGAGGAAGAGGACCTACAGACAAAGAAACAGATATTAGACAGTAGTTTTGAAATGAAGAGTAAAGGAGCAAAGAGAAAACATAAGAAGATTCTAGAAAATAAGTTTATGTGAAAAGATTACCAGCAACAAAGATAGCAACTAGAAAGACTTTGGATTATCATTCTTTAACAGCATTCGAGGAAGAGGACCTACAGACAAAGAAACAGATATTAGATAGTAGTTTTAAAATGAAGAGTAAAGGAGCAAAGAGAAAGCACAAGAAGATTCTAGAAAATAAGTTTATGTGAAAAGATTACCAGTAACAAAGATGGTAACTAGAAATACTTTGGATTATCATTCTTTAACAGCATTCAAGAAGAGAACCTACAGACAAAGAAACAGATATTAGACAGTAGTTTTGAAATGAAGAGTAAAGAAGAGATAATAACAAAGAGCAAACATGAGAAGATTCCAGAAAAAAGGTTCCCATGTACTCCCTCGGTCCAGAAGAAATGGATAAAAATGGATGTATCTATAACTATAATACATCTAGATACATCCATTTCTCCAAGAAGTATTTCCGGACAGAGGGACTAACATATTTCAGTCCATACAGAGAATTGAAGAGCAAAAAAATTAGACAATGCGAGTCGCAGTATTTTGAAATGAAGAGTAAAGGAGACAAGATAAAAATGAAGAGCAAACATGAGAAGATTCTAGAAATAAAAGCCAATGTAGCATATTTCACTCCGAACAGAGACTTAAACATGAGAAAGTAGTGAACATCATAATACAGCTTGAACATAACAAGATGGTAACAATATGAGGAAGCTACTGAAGCTGTAGCAGTTGAAACACATCAAACCTTACAAGTTCATTTACAAGCAGTTCATGTCAAAAGTTCAATCAAAACAAGCATTAATTACAATAAGATTAGGACTTGGAAGTTTACCATCAATTTAACCTCGGAAGATCATCAAAAACATTGGGACGCGGAGGGCAGTACCACCCCGCCGCCAAGATTTCAGCAATTTTGTCGTCAACACACAGTACAGTCTTAACGAGAATCTTATTGATTTTGTCTGTCTCTTTACCAGAGTAGCCATCAAGATATTTATAGAGCCCTGAAATATCAAACTAAACCATTAATATAGTGTTAACAAAATTTTCTAGAGAGAGCAGAAGAAACAAGGCACAGATTATAATAATATACACAAAACAACTAAGATCAATGCCTAGCTACTAATTTGTATAATAAATCTGTAACTCACAGCTAATTTACAGGACAAGTTAGTTTGTTAAGTGTTAATCATTACTCTAAAACTTCAATGACATTGCGCTATCTACCAATTTATCAAGCAACCATACCTTCCTGCTCCACAAAAGGACATATATAACACCACTCACAATTAGATCAAACAAGTGCAGGTAATAATTGTAAAGGACATTCCAATTTAGGAATATGTAGATGATTGCATTAGACGGTGAAAACTCTAGAAAATAAAAGCCCATGTACCTTAAGTTAACACTTCATATGTATACAGTGATGCATACAGATTTAACATGAGATCTCTATAACAGACATTACAACAGTTAATTCTTACCTCTGCCGCATCTGGGGCGTGCGATGGAAGAGGGAACGGTTGGTGCGTGGTCGCCTGGTGCTCTTTGGATGCGAGCTTTTTTTTTTAGAAATCTTTGGATGCGAGCTATGACCGGTTGCTGGGGTTGGGCGGCCGAAGCACGACGGCCCTTGTCGACCTGGCCCAACCCGGCCCGAACCCAATCACTAGTTCTCACCAATCCCGATGCAATGAGAGTACTAGTAGACTGTCCGTGCGTTACCACGGGCCAACGAATAAATTTGTAAACAATGCTCAAGTTACCCTCCCCAAACGAACACATTGCACGCAATGTTCAACCAAAACACAAATGCAAGTATCTTCTCTCTGTTCCAACAAATGCCATGCACCCCATCTAGCCTCTCTTTTCTGTTGAACTTCTCCCTAGCACTCTTTGTCCATACATCAACCATACTCTCAATCTACTGCCCCTTGATTCTTTATGTGGCTTCTATGTCATTGTTTTGTTGTCTCGCTCTACTACATATGTTAAAAATATGGCATATACAAGGCTCCTTACCTTAGTAGAAATAGTAAGAAAATGTGGCATATGAACATGAAAACATTCTTTCCACCACGAGTTCATTCACAAACTAATAATGTTTCGTTTATCTTTGGGCTCTGCTTCCATCTCCGCCTAAGATGCATATCTCCGTCACTTTATCTCACTAATACATTTTTTTCCTACGGACCTCAAACATACATACAAGAATCACACTACAAGGTTGTGTCATTGTCATTCCATCTCTTCTTTCACTTCGACACTTTTGGTCATTGCAACACCAGCGTGCGCCGTCTTCACACTGCTCTAAATCTGCCCATATTTTCATCCGGCTCCAAATACGCCCATTTTTTCTCTAAGTCAGTCATGTCGTATGAAATTTGTACTTTCAGCCTCATAGTTTCATTGTTTGGAATGAGGAGGGATTTCATAGTTCACTTCTCTGAAAGAGAACACAACACATATTGATACAGATTAGTGATGAACAAAAAATTGCTTCCATAGATGTAAATTACTTCTGTACAAAAATATATTTTGTTTCAAATGTTGACACTCCTTGCTTTTTTTTATAGAAAGACACTCCTTGCTTTTGGAAGGTTTTTTCACTTCCTTTTTTTGGATGGTCGTCTACATTTATTAGTTCTCGACTTGAACATGAATTGACTGGTGTTTTGAAATTTTAATGATTTACCGTGAAGTTGTGATGCTGCGGCCGTCACGCGTGACGGTATGGGGTGTTTGTGGCGGTGGTGGGTTCTGAGTGACTTGGTGATGGTGTCGCGGCAAGAGGACTGAGCAAACAGAGACCTGCACGTGCAGCGGCGTGGGAACTGAAGCCATAAAAGAATTTGTAAACTGCAGTAAGTAGAGTAGTAGACAAATTACCATCGGTCTTGTTATGCAAGCATGAGATGATGGATTTTGCATAGATCGTGCGTTGTCTGAAGCTAACTCTTCAAATATAAACTATATACTTGCACATGAACCTGCTTGTTCTGGTCCTCAGGTTAATAGAAATCTAAGAAGTGGTCAGCGGCAATCGACAATTCTGAGCGAATAACCTACAGTTACTTTTAGGTGGACATCAGAATTTTAACATTGATGATTTGGTCCATACGAGTAAAAATAGGTGGTAGTGTATCACATTCATACCTTGATGCTCTTGTAACTAAGATACATAGATAGGTAAGTCTGTAAGGCGTACCTCAAGCCTGTATCACATTCGGACCTCCATGGACGACCTCGAGGGATGGCGGCCCACCGGTGCGGCTGCGGATCTGGGCGCCGCCTCCCCTTGCCGCCGGATCCCTTCCATTCCCTTCCCTCCCTTGGGAGAGGGAGAGAAGGTGAGGGGGAGGGGGAGGCCGCCGGCGGTGTCGCCATGGCTGGGCAGGGCTCCTCGCGCCTGCCTGCTAGGTCGCCGTGGCATCGGGTGGGCTAGGGTTTCGCCCGAGATGCTAGAGGGACGGGTTGACAGAGAGGGCGGGGTAGAGGAAGGTCGCTGGCGTGGATGGGGAGAGGAGGCCGCCGGCGAGGCATGTTGTAACGCCCGGATGATCTTGCTACAGTAATCCCATGCTAATCATGGTACGTCATCCCGATTACTGTTGCTATCCTCGCAATAATTCGAAACCGTTCAAATTCAAAATTTAAATTGATGAAAACAATAAAAGTTTTAAAAATTTAAAATAAAAATGTTCGGTGGTTGCCAAATATTACAAAGATAATTATGGTGTAAGATTCACAATTTTATAAAATGCCTAAGTGTTTATAAATAAATAAAAACAGAAAAGAAAATAAATAAAAAGAAAACAGAAAACAATAAAAAAAAAGGAGAAGAGAAACCCCCCCGGGCTTCGGCCCAGCTGACCACAGGCCCCACTGGGCCACCCACCAGGCCCCGGCCCCCCCCCCCACTCTCTCCTTATCCCCCCCCCCACCGGTGAGACCCCGAAACCCTAGCCCACTCCCGATCCCCACTCTCCCCTCACTCCCCCGATCTGGATCGAGATCGGGGCGACCACGCCACCGCCCCGGGTCGCCGTCGCCTTTCCGCCCCCCCTGCGCCCCTCGCCGCCGTCCGAACCCCCCCTCCACACCGTCGCCCCCCCCCCCCCCGCGCGGGGCCGCCGCCGCGGGATCGTCCCCGACCTCCCCCGCCTCACCGGACCCCTCTCCCCGACGCCGGCGGCCGCCTCCCCAACTCCCTCCTCGCCGGTCGCCTCCAACCTCCACCGCGCCCGCCTCCTAGACCCTACGCGCCCCCCCCCACAGTGAGCTTTCCCCCCCTTCGCTTCCCCGACCCCCCTGGGATCGATCCCATCTCCCCCCCCCCCCCCGCGCGCTCGGTCGCCGTGGCCGGAGCCCGCTCCGGTGCCGCGCTTGCCGCGCTCCGGCTCGCGCCGGCTCACCGCGCCCGCGTCCCCCCTCCTCTTCCCCCTCGTTCCCCACCGCACCCGCCGTGGCCGCGTTTTGGTCATCGGACCACACCGCCTCGCCCGCTCGTTGCCGGGCTCCGGCACCCCGGACCCCTCTACCCCCTGCGGCCATCGGCCTGCGCCCGCGTGCGCGCTCGACGCGCCGGGCCCGCGCCTCGGCCGCGCTCACAGCGGCGCCCCTGCCGAGGCCGCTCCTTCCTCCGTCCGCCCCTGTTCCGTGCGCCGTCGCACTCCCCGTCCTTCGCCCGGTTGGCGCCCGGCGAGCCCCGCCGTGGTCACCAGCCCCCCTGCTCCGGCGATCTGCCGGCTCCGCCCGCCCCGGTGGTGCGCCCGAAAGAGCGGGTGCTGGGCACCGTTGCGCCCGCGCCCGTTCGGGCAACAACCGCGCGTCCATGCGCCCGAAAAACCGCAAGGCCCCCTGGGGCCAATGACGTGGGGGCCCCACGCCCAGAACGCTTAAAAAATAATAATAAATAAATAAATAATAAAATAAATAAAACAATAAATATAAATAATTAAATTAAAATGATTTAATAAAATTATTAATTAATTAATTAATTAATTAAGTTAATTAATCTGGTTTAATTAAATTAATTAACTAGTTAAGTTTAATTAAACTGTAATTAGATTAACCTAAACCCTAATTAACCTAAATAGAGAATGACAGGTGGGTCCCACTGGACCCACATGTCAGGGTTGACTCAGTCAACCCCTGTTGACTGCTGACGTCAGCATGACATCATGCTGACGTCATAAATACATTTTTTCGAATTAATTAAATAAATAATTAAATTCCAAAATTGTTAAAATCTTTTAAAAATCATATCTTTTAATCCGTAACTCGGATTAAAATATTTTCAACATGAAAGTTGCTCAGAACGACGAGACGAACCCGGATACGCAGCCCGTTCGTCCACCACACACCCCTAACATATCAAACACGCAACTTTCCCCCTCTGGTTCATCTGTCCGAAAACGCGAAACACCGGGAATACTTTCCCGGATGTTTCCCCCCTTAACCAGTACCACCTCATACCGCGTTAGGGCACGCCTAGCATCGCTTCTTGACATGTCATGCATCGATATGCATCTGTTTACTTGGTATTCATTGTTTCTTCCCCCTCTTCTCTCCGGTAGACTACGAGACCGACGCTGCTGCTGCCCAGTTCGACTACGGAGTTGACGACCCCTCTCTCTTGCCAGAGCAACCAGGCAAGCCCCCCCCCCTTGATCACCAGATATCGCCTACTCTTCTCTACACTGCTTGCATTAGAGTAGTTTAGCATGTTACTGCTTTCCGTTAATCCTATTCTGATGCATAGCCTGGCATTGTCGCTACATCTGTTGATACCTTACCTGCCATCCTAAATGCTTAGTATAGGATGCTAGTTTATCATCATTGGCCCTACATTCTTGTCAGTCTGCCTTGCTATACTATCGGGCCGTGATCACTTGGGAGGTGATCACGGGTATATACTACATACATACATACTATACAGATGGTGACTAAAGTCGGGTCAGCTCATTGAGTACCCGCAGGTGATTCTGACGAGGGGGCTGAAAGGACAGGTGGCTCCATCCCGGTAGAGGTGGGCCTGGGTTCCCGACGGCCCTCGACTGTTACTTTGTGGCGGAGCGACAGGGCAGGTTGAGACCACCTAGGAGACAGGTGGGCCTGGCCCTGTTCGGCGTTCGCGGATACTTAACACGCTTAACGAGATCTTGGTATTTGATCTGAGTCGGCTACGAGCCTATACGCACTAACCATCTACGTGGGAGTAGTTATGGGTATCCCGACGTCGTGGTATCAGCCGAAGCACTTCAGACGTCAGTGACGGAGCGGCGCGCGCCGAATTGGACTGGAACGCCACTAGGCTAGGTCTGCTTTCGGCCGCCCACGCAACGTGCAGGTGTGCTCAGGGCGATGGGCCCAGACCCCTGCGCGCTTAGGTTTAGACCGGCGTGCTGGCCTCTCTGTTTTGCCTAGGTGGGGCTGCGACGTGTTGATCTTCCGCGGCCGGGCATGACCCAGGAAAGTGTGTCCGGCCAAATGGGATCAAGCGTGTTGGGTTATGTGGTGCACCCCTGCAGGGAAGTTAATCTATTTGAATAGCCGTGATCTTCGGTAACAGGACGACTTGGAGTTGTACCTTGACCTTATGACAACTAGAACCGGATACTTAATAAAACACACCCTTCCAAGTGCCAGATACAACCGGTGGTCGCTCTACCTCAGGGATATGAGGAGGGGATCGCCGGGTAGGATTATGCTATGAGATGTTACTTGGAGATGCTACTTGGAGGACTTCGACCTACCCTCTTCTGCCTGTTGCAAGACGAAGGTGACCAGAAGCGTAGTCTTCGATAAGACTAGCTATCCCCCTCTTATTCTGGCATTCTGCAGTTCAGTCCACTGATATGGCCTCCTTACACATATACCCATGCATATGTAGTGTAGTTCCTTGCTTGCGAGTACTTTGGATGAGTACTCACGGTTGCTTTCTCCCCCCTTTTTCCCCTTTTCCTTCCTTTCTGGTTGTCGCAACCAGATGCTGGAGTCCAGGAGCCAGACGCCACCGTCGACGATGACCCCTACTACACCGGAGGTGCCTACTACTACGTGCTGCCCGCTGACGACGACCTGGAGTAGTTAGGAGGATCCCAGGCAGGAGGCCTGCGCCTCTTTCGATCTGTATCCCAGTTTGTGTTAGCCTTCTTAAGGCAAACTTGTTTAACTTATGTCTGTACTCAGATATTGTTGCTTCCGCTGACTCGTCTATGATCGAGCACTTGTATTCGAGCCCTCGAGGCCCCTGGCTTGTATTATGATGCTTGTATGACTTATTTTATTTGTAGAGTTGTGTTGTGATATCTTCCCGTGAGTCCCTGATCTTGATCGTACACATTTGCGTGCATGATTAGTGTACGATTGAATCGGGGGCGTCACAAGTTGGTATCAGAGCCAGGTTTCGATCCTGGGACCTGTGGGTTATGGGCCCACGTCGCCATTGGGTGGTACTAGGATCTTTTACTCCTCGACCTTTACTCTGGGACTCTGAACTCTTTTCTACTCGGGTTAAACGAATTTACTAACTCTGACATTAGGATCCCGTTACCACACTCACCCCAAAGTTGGATAAGCCATAGTTATTCTGTAGGATAGCATTTTGAATAGTGCCCATGTTGTCATTTGACTCCATTGCAACATCTTTGTTTTCAGATGGAACCCGCGAGGCAGGTCGTGCGCCACACTGCGGCCATTGGTGCCTCAGGATCACCTGCTGTGCTAGCTGATATGATGACCTATCTGGGTTATCGCTGGCACCCTGAGTACACCGTCTACGAGGAGTACCAGGACTTTAACCAGGAGCAGTACCGTGCCATCGTCCACCTCTACACTCGGGAGTATGAGTCCACTACCGTGCTGCACACCGCTCATGGTGTTGGAGTGACCATCGAGATGGCAGTCCACGATGCGGCTCATGCTGCTCTGACACGTCTTCGTGGAGAGTACCAGGCATTGGACACTTCCCCTTTCAGGCACATTCCTATCGCATCTGACGTTGGTGCGGAGGGATACTACACTGCCGCCTACTCCACCGTCACCCGAGAGCCTTTCCACCATCAGCGCCTGGTCCTGCATGCTGATGGGCTGGACCGAGCTAACAGAGCTCTTCGCCACGAGTTGTACACCACTCGTCAGCACCTTTATAGGGCTCTGACGCGGTTGCACCCCTTTGTCCGGTCTGGACAGCTGCCGCGTTCTGCGATCTACCCAGCCAGGACCGTAATGCCCCACGGTGTCGGATGGCCAGAGGTGGGAGGCTACTCTCCCGCACTTGGTCCTCTTCTGCCACCTGAGCGTCGGGTTCTACACCAGAGTATCCGCGGCCCCCAGGCCACTGACGTGGAGGACTATCCGTTGCCTCACTACCAGCTGTCAGGTTACAGCTACCTTCACAGTACCTCCTGGGACTGATGTAGTCTTGTTCATTAGTCTTAGATGCACTCGCGAGCCTGCGTGCCGCCTATGATGACTTAGTCTATGTACGGAACTCTGTGTACTGAACTCTATGTCCGACCCCTTTTGTAAGTTATGCCGACTATCTATGTGGTATCTGTCGTGCTCCTTTCATTATGCATGTTTCATCATGAATGACTCTTGTCTATGCAAATTTCTCAATACTGAACTACCCCTGTTATATATTAGCAGGATGGTTAGACCAGCTGGTCGTGGTCGTGGTGGCAACTTCCCACCACCGCCTGAGTACATGGCTGGTATGATCCAACAACTTGAGATGAATCGCCAGTTCATGGAAAACATGATGGCTCAGTTTCCTCGCCCCAATATGAACCAGCATCCAAACACAACAACTCTGCAGGATTTCATACGCCTCAACCCAAGTGTGTACCGCAGCTCAACCCAGCCGCTGGATGCTGATGACTGGCTCCGTGACATCACCTATGAGATGGAGTCTGCTGATGTAGCCCCTGCCAGCTATGTCACTTTTGCTTCCTTCTTCCTGAAGGGACCCGCAGCTCAATGGTGGGACAGCCACAGGCGTACTCTGCCAGTTGGGACAATCATCTCCTGGCCAGACTTTCAGGCTGCCTTCCGTGCCCGCTTCATTCCTCAGGGAATCATGGACAAGAAGAAGCGTGAGTTTCGAAACCTCACCCAAGGCAACAAGACTGTTGAAGCTTATCAGCGAGAGTTTCTGGATTTATCCCGCTATGCTGAAGAAGACATTGCAACTGATGCTCGCAGACAGGAGAAGTTCCGTGAAGGCCTTCAAGATGACATCAAGCTCGCACTTCTAGTGCATGACTTTGCCGATTTCGCCGCCTTGGTGAACAAGGCCATCAATGTTGAGACTGGTCTTCAAGAACACCATAGCTCTCAAAGGCGCAACCGTGACACGGGCTCATCTTCGGGCCCGCCCTCGCAGAAGCGTAAGATATGGATCCCGAACAGCATGTACCGTCCAAATGCACCAGCCCTAAGGCAGTCTTACGCTGCACCTCGTCTGCCTACTGCTCCAACTAGGCTGCCAAGGCTTCCAGCTCCGCCACCCCAAGCTCCTGTTCCCACTCCCAATAATGGCCTGTGCTACAAGTGTGGTCAACCAGGTCACCTTGCCAGGAACTGCTATCAGAATCAAAAACAGAATCAACTGGCCCTTCCAGCTACTGGCCGTGGAAACAACCAGGCCCACAACAACATTGCCAAGTCTTATGGCCGTGTTCATGCCAACCACATTGATCTGAATGAAGCTCAAGACCAGCCTGCTACTGTGATGGGTACACTCCTCGTAAATTCAGTACCAGCATCCGTTTTATTTGATACAGGTGCATCGCATTCATTCATGTCAGAAGAATTTGCATACAAGCACGATGTTAAATTTGAGCAGATGAACACTTCGGTAGTGGTAAAAAACCCCGCGGGACAATGTCAGACCTCCATGGTTGGCATTGACGTCCCTGTGGAAATCGAAGGGTTGGAGTTTCGTGCCTCGCCCATTATACTGAAATCGTCTAACATCGACCTCATTCTGGGAATGGATTGGTTAAAGGCGCATACTGCTTCTATCGTTTGCGCCACTAAGACCGTCCATCTGCTACACCCTTCTGATGAAATAATTAGCTATGATGCTCATCTGGTTCGGAATGCCGAGGCCAGACTTTATGCCTTAAACGCCTTGAACGTTACACCACTCAAAGGCATTGAAAACATTCCCGTCGTGCGTGAATTCCTAGACGTCTTTCCTGAAGAACTCCCAGGGATTCCCCCTGCTAGAGCTGTCGAATTCGTCATCGACTTGAAACCGGGCACCACTCCTATCGCCAAGCGACCCTATAAGATGCCGCCGCATGAACTCCTTGAGCTTAAGGAGGAAATCGATAAATCTCTTCAAAGTGGTTTCATTCGCCCAAGTTGCTCTCCTTGGGGAGCACCTTCTCTCTTTGTCAAGAAGAAAGATGGGACAAACCGATTGGTCCAAGACTGCCGTCCTATAAATCAAGCTACCATTCAGAATAAGTATCCTCTTCCTCGGATCAATGATCTGTATGATCAATTGGCTGGATCATCAGTGTTCTCTAAACTCGACTTGAGGTTGGGTTACCACCAGATCCGTGTTCGTGAGGAAGATATCCCCAAGACCGCATTCGTGACTCGTTATGGTTCATACGAGTACACCGTCATGTCTTTCGGCTTAACCAATGCTCCAGCCACCTTCTCTCGCCTGATGAACTATATATTCATGGATTACCTCGACAAGTTCGTCGTGGTTTATCTGGATGATATTCTGGTATTTTCCAAGAACGAAGAGGAACATGCTGAACATCTTCGCCTCGTGCTGGAAAAGCTACGAGAGCATCAACTTTATGCCAAGTTCTCCAAATGTGAATTCTGGCTTCCCGAAGTAACCTATCTCGGGCATGTCATCTCTAAGGATGGTATTGCCGTCAACCCTGAACGAGTTCAGGCTATTCTCGATTGGACTCCTCCGAAGAACGTTAAGCAAGTCAGAAGTTTTCTCGGTCTCGCCAGCTACTGCCGTCGATTCGTCGAGAACTTCTCCAAGATTGCCAGGCCTCTGACTAACCTATTGCATAAGGGCGTCAAGTTCCAATGGACAGATAAATGTCAGGAAAGTTTCCAGGCACTCAAGGACAAGTTGACTTCTGCCCCAGTACTAGCTCCTCCTGATACTAAGAAGGACTTCGTCATTTACTGCGACGCTTCCCGTCAAGGACTAGGCTGTGTCCTAATGCAAGAGCGCAAAGTGGTTGCTTATGCCTCTCGGCAATTGCGCCCTCACGAAGAGAACTACCCAGTTCACGACCTCGAACTTGCTGCTGTCATTCATGCGCTAAAACAGTGGCGACATTACCTACTCGGTAATCGTTGCGAGATCTTCACTGACCACCAAAGTCTGAAGTATCTGTTTACTCAGCCAGACCTGAACCTCCGTCAGCAGAGATGGATGGAGACTGTTGCAGACTTTGATTTGGGTATTTCCTATACCCCAGGCAAGGCTAATGTAATGGCTGATGCCTTGAGCCGCAAGTCTTACTGCAACCACCTCCAGGTTCACAAAGTTCAGCCCTCACTCGTTGAAGAATTCAGAAAGCTGAACCTCCATATTGTTCCTCCGGGTGCACTCGCTCCCCCTCCTCCGGAGTTCCGCAAGATGAATCTCCGTGTTGTTTCCCAGGGTTCCCTCTATACCCTGGCTGTTGAACCCGATCTCGTGGGCACCATAAAGACCATGCAGGGATTTGACTCTGAAGTCTACAAGATTAAGCAAGACCTCAAAGAAGGAAGTCCCTCATCCTTCACTATTGCTGATGATGGCGCCTTGTACTTCAAAGGCCGCCTAGTGGTGCCGTGTAAGAAGGAAAACCTGAATATGACCCAGGAGGTTATGAAAGAAGCTCATGATACGCCTCTATGTATCCATCCTGGTAGTACGAAGATGTATCAAGACATTCGTCAGAGATTCTGGTGGTCTAACATGAAGCAAGACATTGCTCGTTATGTTGCCGAATGTGACGTTTGCCGTCGTATCAAAGCAGAACATCAAAGGCCTGCTGGAACTCTGCAACCTATATCTATTCCTGAATGGAAATGGGACCATGTCGAGATGGACTTCGTTACTGGATTTCCCAAATCGCAAAAGGGTAATGATGCTATTCTTGTCGTCATTGACCGACTTTCTAAGGTTGCACATTTTCTGGCGGTCAAAGAAACGATCACTGCTAGTCAGCTTGCAACTCTCTACATGTCCAGAATTGTTTCGCTCCACGGTATTCCACTGGTTATCAGTTCAGACCGTGGCAGTTTATTCACTTCAAGATTCTGGGCAAGTTTCCAAGAAGCTATGGGCACTCATCTGTCTTTCAGCACTGCTTTTCATCCTCAGTCACAAGGGCAAGTTGAACGTGTCAATCAAGTTCTCGAAGACATGCTTCAAGCTTGTGTTATTTCCTTCGGCAAGAAATGGGAGGAATCTCTTCCGTATGCTGAGTTCTCTTATAATAATAGCTATCAAGCTAGTCTGAAGATGGCCCCCTTCGAAGTGTTATATGGACGAAAGTGCCGGACCCCTCTGAACTGGTCAGAAACTGGGGAACGTCCACTCTTCGGTCCGGATATTATCCAACATGCCGAAGAACAAGTCCGCATTATTCGCGAGAATCTCAAGACTGCTCAGTCCCGCCAAAAGAGTAATTATGACCGTCATCATAAAGACATGGTCTATCAACCTGGCGAAAAGGCCTATCTTCGAGTTACACCAATGAAGGGTGCTCACCGCTTCGGGATCAAGGGCAAGCTAGCTCCTCGCTATATTGGCCCATTCACTATTCTCGAGAGGCGTGGAAAGGTGGCATATCAACTGGAGCTTCCGTCGAACCTTTCTCAGGTTCACGATGTGTTCCATGTGTCACAACTCCGCCGTTGCTTCAAGGACCCAATCCGAGCTGTGGATCATGAAGTGCTCGAATTGCAACAGGACCTCTCCTATAAAGAGCATCCGGTCCGCATTCTCGACCAAGCTGAACGCCGCACACGCCAGAAGGCGATCAAGTTCCTCAAGGTCCAGTGGTCGAATCACTCTGAAGACGAAGCCACCTGGGAACGCGAGGATCGCCTGCGTGATGAATACCCCGCATTGTTTCTTTCTACCTCCTAAAATCTCGGGACGAGATTTCTTGTAGTGGAGGAGATTTGTAACGCCCGGATGATCTTGCTACAGTAATCCCATGCTAATCATGGTACGTCATCCCGATTACTGTTGCTATCCTCGCAATAATTCGAAACCGTTCAAATTCAAAATTTAAATTGATGAAAACAATAAAAGTTTTAAAAATTTAAAATAAAAATGTTCGGTGGTTGCCAAATATTACAAAGATAATTATGGTGTAAGGTTCACAATTTTATAAAATGCCTAAGTGTTTATAAATAAATAAAAACAGAAAAGAAAATAAATAAAAAGAAAACAGAAAACAATAAAAAAAAAGGAGAAGAGAAACCCCCCTGGGCTTCGGCCCAGCTGACCACAGGCCCCACTGGGCCACCCACCAGGCCCCGGCCCCCCCCCACTCTCTCCTTATCCCCCCCCCACCGGTGAGACCCCGAAACCCTAGCCCACTCCCGATCCCCACTCTCCCCTCACTCCCCCGATCTGGATCGAGATCGGGGCGACCACGCCACCGCCCCGGGTCGCCGTCGCCTTTCCGCCCCCCCCCCTGCGCCCCTCGCCGCCGTCCGAACCCCCCCTCCACACCGTCGCCCCCCCCCCCGCGCGGGGCACCCGCCGCCGCGGGATCGTCCCCGACCTCCCCCGCCTCACCGGACCCCTCTCCCCGACGCCGGCGGCCGCCTCCCCGACTCCCTCCTCGCCGGTCGCCTCCAACCTCCACTGCGCCCGCCTCCTAGACCCTACGCGCCCCCCCCCCCACCGTGAGCTTTCCCCCCCTTCGCTTCCCCGACCCCCCTGGGATCGATCCCATCTCCCCCCCCCCCCGCGCGCTCGGTCGCCGTGGCCGGAGCCCGCTCCGGTGCCGCGCTTGCCGCGCTCCGGCTCGCGCCGGCTCACCGCGCCCGCGTCCCCCCTCCTCTTCCCCCTCGTTCCCCACCGCACCCGCCGTGGCCGCGTTTTGGTCATCGGACCACACCGCCTCGCCCGCTCGTTGCCGGGCTCCGGCACCCCGGACCCCTCTACCCCCTGCGGCCATCGGCCTGCGCCCGCGTGCGCGCTCGACGCGCCGGGCCCGCGCCTCGGCCGCGCTCACAGCGGCGCCCCTGCCGAGGCCGCTCCTTCCTCCGTCCGCCCCTGTTCCGTGCGCCGTCGCACTCCCCGTCCTTCGCCCGGTTGGCGCCCGGCGAGCCCCGCCGTGGTCACCAACCCCCCTGCTCCGGCGATCTGCCGGCTCCGCCCGCCCCGGTGGTGCGCCCGAAAGAGCGGGTGCTGGGCACCGTTGCGCCCGCGCCCGTTCGGGCAACAACCGCGCGTCCATGCGCCCGAAAAACCGCAAGGCCCCCTGGGGCCAATGACGTGGGGGCCCCACGCCCAGAACGCTTAAAAAAAAATAAATAAAAATAAAAAAATAAATAAATAAATAATAAAATAAATAAAACAATAAATATAAATAATTAAATTAAAATGATTTAATAAAATTATTAATTAATTAATTAATTAATTAAGTTAATTAATCTGGTTTAATTAAATTAATTAACTAGTTAAGTTTAATTAAACTGTAATTAGATTAACCTAAACCCTAATTAACCTAAATAGAGAATGACAGGTGGGTCCCACTGGACCCACATGTCAGGGTTGACTCAGTCAACCCCTGTTGACTGCTGACGTCAGCATGACATCATGCTGACGTCATAAATACATTTTTTCGAATTAATTAAATAAATAATTAAATTCCAAAATTGTTAAAATCTTTTAAAAATCATATCTTTTAATCCGTAACTCGGATTAAAATATTTTCAACATGAAAGTTGCTCAGAACGACGAGACGAACCCGGATACGCAGCCCGTTCGTCCACCACACACCCCTAACATATCAAACACGCAACTTTCCCCCTCTGGTTCATCTGTCCGAAAACGCGAAACACCGGGAATACTTTCCCGGATGTTTCCCCCCTTAACCAGTACCACCTCATACCGCGTTAGGGCACGCCTAGCATCGCTTCTTGACATGTCATGCATCGATATGCATCTGTTTACTTGGTATTCATTGTTTCTTCCCCCTCTTCTCTCCGGTAGACTACGAGACCGACGCTGCTGCTGCCCAGTTCGACTACGGAGTTGACGACCCCTCTCTCTTGCCAGAGCAACCAGGCAAGCCCCCCCTTTTGATCACCAGATATCGCCTATTCTCCTCTATACTGCTTGCATTAGAGTAGTGTAGCATGTTACTGCTTTCTGTTATACCTATTCTGATGCATAGCCTGACATTGATGCTACACCTGTTGATACCTTACCTGCAATCCTAAATACTTAGTATAGGATGCTAGTTTATCATTGTTGGCCCTACCTTCGTGTCAGTCTGCCTTGCTATAATATTGGGCCGTGATCACTCGGGAGGTGATCACGGGTATATACTATACATACATACATACTATACAGATGGTGACTAAAGTCGGGTCAGCTCGAAGAGTACCCGCGAGTGATTCACGGATTGGGGGCTGAAAGGACCTTTGTCCCGACGGCCCTCTGTGTGGATCTTTGTGGCGGAGCGACAGGACAGGTTGAGACCGCCTAGGAGAGAGGTGGGCCTGGCCCTGTTCGGCGTTCGCAGACACTTAACACGCTTAACGAGATCTTGGTATTTGATCTGAGTCTGGCTACGAGCCTATACGCACTAACCATCTACGTGGGAGTAGTTATGGGTATCCCGACGTCGTGGTATCAGCCGAAGCACTTCAGACGTCAGCGACGGAGCGGCGCGCGCCGGGTTGGACTGCGTTAACGCAACTTCCTTTGTAATGGAGGTTGCTAGGTCTGCTCACCGGCCGCGTACGCAACGTGCAGGTGTGCTCAGGGCGATGGGCCCAGACCCCTGCGCGCTTAGGTTTAGACCGGCGTGCTGGCCTCTCTGTTGAGCCTAGGTGGGCTGCGACGTGTTGATCTTCCGAGGCCGGGCATGACCCAGGAAAGTGTGTCCGGCCAAATGGGATCGAGCGTGTTGGGCTATGTGGTGCACCCCTGCAGGGAAGTTAATCTATTCGAATAGCCGTGATCTTCGGTAACAGGACGACTTGGAGTTGTACCTTGACCTTATGACAACTAGAACCGGATACTTAATAAAACACACCCTTCCAAGTGCCAGATACAACCGGTGGTCGCTCTACCTCAGGGATATGAGGAGGGGATCGCCGGGTAGGATTATGCTATGAGATGTTATTGGGAGATGCTACTTGGAGGACTTCAATCTACTCTCTTATACTTGATGCAAGACGAAGGTGACCAGAAGCGTAGTCTTCGACAGGACTAGCTATCCCCCTCTTATTCTGACATTCTGCAGTTCAGTCCACTGATATGGCCTCCTTACACATATACCCATGCATATGTAGTGTAGTTCCTTGCTTGCGAGTACTTTGGATGAGTACTCACGGTTGCTTTCTCCCCCCCTTTTCCCCCTTTCCTTTCTTTCTGGTTGTCGCAACCAGATGCTGGAGCCCAGGAGCCAGACGCCACCGTCGACGACGACCCCTACTACACCGGAGGTGCCTACTACTACGTGCTGCCCGCTGACGACGACCTGGAGTAGTTAGAAGGATCCCAGGCAGGAGGCCTGCGCCTCTTTCGATCTGTATCCCAGTTTGTGCTAGCCTTCTTAAGGCAAACTTGTTTAACTTATGTCTGTACTCAGATATTGTTGCTTCCGCTGACTCGTCTATGATCGAGCACTTGTATTCGAGCCCTCGAGGCCCCTGGCTTGTATTATGATGCTTGTATGACTTATTTTATTTGTAGAGTTGTGTTGTGATATCTTCCCGTGAGTCCCTGATCTTGATCGTACACATTTGCGTGCATGATTAGTGTACGATTAAATCGGGGGCGTCACACATGTCACCGGGGAAGATGGGATCGGCGGCGGCGGCGGTGTTCAGTCCCTAGGAAACAGATCGAGAGAGGAGTCATGGAGGCCTCATTCCTCTGATTTCGTTTTGTGGGACAGGGCTCAGTTGGTTTTGGTTGGTTTTTTTGGAACCGTAAGGTGGGAGGGAGAACGAAAAAAACATGGTAGATAGGACGAAAATTAACCGACGAAGACTACCAACTGAGACATTAACAAAGGCCTTTTAATTTTTCGGTTATGCATTTTTGCATTTGTGCTCAAAATCAATGTCTTCTCATGCTAGACCCTGTATTATATTTCCCCTTGTCGTTTCCAGGTTCACACAAAACTCTTCACAAAAATAGGTAAAGATATCCATCTGTCGAACCAACATCACCTTGATTCAGAAGAGATCAATTGTCTCCTTACGAACGAGTCGTTTTTTCTCCCCATCAGAAGTGTGCTTCATTTCACTCATACCACCACTTCCGGTACTGTGCACCAACTTGCATAAACTTCCAGTACTGAAATAGTACTATTCAGCTATCTTACCATGCGACTTCAATAATCAGTAACAATTTCCAATCGAAGTTCCCAGTTTAAAAAGTAGAGTGGTCTACTTCATCATGCTCTCGCTGGGTGGATTTCCTCTTCCATTATATAAACTTTATTTATCATGCACTCTTTCTGATAGATTTGGTTGCATAAGTCTAAAATAGCATCAGATTAAATCAAACAGCATTATACATAACAAGCTGCAGTTCTACACAATCTGCTTACCTCTATAGGTGCGCGATATCCCGGACGTCATACTGGCCACCCTTAGATGGAGCCACCTCGTCATCGACCGCTCCTGCATCCCTCACCCTATCAAATCCAGTTGCGGCATACTCGGAACCGCTCCTGCATCCCTCAATCTGTCAAATCCAGTTGCGGCATACTCGGAATTCAAGAACGCCCGCACGGCGTTAGTGAAATAGATTAGCAGATTCTCGCCAAACATAGCGCCTTCCAGTAGTCCCTGTGGTCATTACGAAGGATCAACGTCCCTGCCCCTATTCCACTTCCAATATGATGCATCCAAATCATGTTTATAATAATTCCTCGCAGGTTTCAGTTGCATAATCAACAATTTGATTAGGCGAACCAATTAATGAACCAGAGAAGGATTTTTATTGTTACCTTTGGCTTTAAGTCATATATGTTTCTGCGGTGCTGTTTTTTCTTTAGGCAGCTTCCAAAACAAGTGATAATGTTTTTTTTGGGCCTGCTTCGGAAATGGGTTTGGCCATCTGTTCGACAGGTTTTACATCCAACCATAGGAGTGTATTCACCATCTCCATTGGCATGAACGTAACTTATGAATCAGAAAAGATAGAAAACAAACTTTAATGGTAAAGATAAAACGAAGGAAAAAACAATCCAAGTAATTAGATTAGTATAAAGAAATACATTCGAGTTATTTCATCAATTCAATAAGCACATTAGTAGGACATTATAATCATGGTCGCTTTCTTTTTTATGCTATAGATACACATACAGGAAATTTTGCAACAATAAACAACAAGATGATTTTTAGCTCACCTTCTCGTTCTATGGTCGCTTTATCGTGAGATCATCGAAAGTGAAATTAGCCTACAAAAATGACATTACATGAACACACGACAAAAACACAAGTTGAACACATCGGCTTTTGAGATCATTGGCAGATGCCATTAGGTTGAGAAATATGATGTTATGAACAAGGCATGAAGTGAATTGTGTGTTGGCCCACATTTGCAGGAGTAAGCTGGCTCAAGGATGAGTTTTTGCCTTTAGTAAACAGGGAGTTGTTCATGTAGAAGCTGTAGGAATAAACTTTAGCATTAGTTACTGAATAGCAAACAAAATTGTGTAATGTACTGCAAACTTTCGCGCGCCGCCTCGCTGCCACACCTTCCCCTCGACCTCCGCCCACTGCTGTTGCTGGCCGCCGCCTGGCCATCCCTCTAAGCCCCGCCGCACCAATGGAGAACTTGAAAAACAATTTCCCGTTAAGACATGAAATGCCTCAGAAATGATTAAAAGACATGCTACCCATCTTTATAGCAAGTTTTCACCTAGACCATCATTTTAAGTTTTTAACATGGTCACACTAAGTATTTTGTTCATCTGACACCATTATGGTAATCACCATGCAAATTATCTCTAACAAAATAAGATGAGCTGCTACATGCACTTGCATGCGACCCATCATGATATTAACATGACTTTTCACATGGCATATGATGCCTGATATATATTAAACATTAGAATGCCACCAGCATACTAAATTCCAGAAGTTACATACAGCTGATTTCTCTTTTTTTTTCTCAAGATAACATTCTTCTAAAGATCCAAGAAAAGTACACAACTATCAAGAACCATGATCAATGTATGATCTCACACAGTGCTTACCTAGGAAATGCAAAGGTCAGATAGCAAAGAAACAGAAACTAAGAGTCTTAGGCTGGTATCATGAACTATTTTCACTTATATCAAGACATCAAACATATATGTATGTATATGATTTCCATTTAGGAAGGACATTGAGAACCCAGGCACCCGCCCATTTGCTGCCAAAATATATGCATGGCACATACCAAAACTCAGGTGCCGAAATATGATGGTGTAACAGCTGACCAAATCTTGGTAATCTTAATACCTTCAGGAAAAAACCATCTATTGGGTTTCCTCGAGGACCCCTAGCAACATCTGTAGCCATCTATTGAGTTTCCTCGAGGACCCCTAGCAAGAATCAGTGCATGATTGTTGGCCACTAAGAAATTAGGTACGCAACATTCAAGTAGAGACTGAAAAGTATCAAAACACCCAGCAGAAGACATGCAACCTTCACCTGCGAGGGCACCTTGCGTGCTAGCTAGACTTACTTCAGAAAAGGTAATGGTTTCAAGAATCGAGTGAATGAATCGTCCAAGGCTGAGAGCATTCTTTTTGCTGCGGCATCTGAAATAAAATGTGGGACAAGAAAATTTGATAAGATGGCATAAGAACTGTAAAAACACGACATCTCTCAGTTCTGTACGGATTGATGCTTTATACTATATCTAAGTGGTTCATTGTGTTTCTAACAGAATTCAGATTCAACCAAAGCAAATACAATACATATAACTGCATTTGATCCAATTATCAAATTCAATCGTATTTTCTAAAATATGAAGACTTGCAAAAGTGTGAGCCGTTGAGGCAGCTGATAAACTATATGATTCATTATTGGAAAATTTTAGTGAGTTCTTGTATGAATCACTGTGATTCTACCTACCTTTCTATTAGTAATGTAATTTCCACGATCCGTTGAACTCACACCTCATGTAGACATTAGGGTCGAGGAACGTGTAGAAACGAAATCCCACAACAACAATACAATCATGTGCCTTTTTAATTCCTACAACAACTATCCAATTTGCAAGAGAATAGTTTCTCCTCAGCACACAACTCCTGCATAATAAGAGAAACATATTTATCAATCTTGAAGTCGATGACCCGCAGCAAATTAGTGGCAGCAGTGTCAATGAGCTTCGGTCAAGGAATATATTTCTATATACTTGAAGCAAAGAAAATAGATAAATTCAGTATAAGGAGTTTACCTATCACCTCATTAATTCCTCAACTTCTTTGGCGCTAAATGCACATGTTTTAGCCAACAAGTGTTGTGAGGTGAATGTGTTGAGATCAACAAGTTTTAGTGCCATAGATAACCGTTAATGGCCAACAGTCTGGTGCAAAAACAACCAACAAAATTTTCAGATCATACTTTTATATAGAAATTACTAAGTGGACTATTACTATGTACTACAGTGTATTGTGAACAAGTGTTCAGATCATTTTACCTTTAAGGCTGATGTAATCTGCTCTAATCTGTTGTACACTCTGATAGTTTTGAATATACTTCAGGTAAGCGTAAGCCCGCCGTAGTTCTCTATCAAGCAAAAAACAGTGTATTGGCAATGGAATATTAAGAAAACTGTAAAGTAAAACACGCGACACTGAAGAAATCAATCTTTAAGAAAAAATAGTACCTTAGTCAACACAGCTATCACTGAAAAGTAGTTCCCAAGTATAAGTGATGGCCAAACCTCATTTATTTCCAACGGGCCATCGTATTGACAAGTAGCGGAAATATAAATCAAGTCGCTGCTGACTCTGTATGGAGAAAATATCAGATATAGCCTGCACATATGGATTTGGAGTGTCCCATATTAAGTGCAAGTGCCATTTTCTGAAGGACACTTTGCAGAATAGAAGATTTCAATACTATGGGAATATTGTATTGCATAACTGGTCATTTAATTATTCGGAAATCCATAATTCTAGAAGCACAACAGATCAACATTTCGTATGAGGATTTGACATGTATAGTCTTCACACCCTTTCCCTGAGTACAGATGACACCAAAACCTCCGTTACTTGTTAAGCACCTCAAAGGAGTTGACTGAACCTGCAAACGAAATAGTATTAATCATGTATGAATTTTACAGTATACTTCTATATTACCACAGGGAGGTAAAAGTGCAGTTTTTTATTTAGTTATGTACGAATTTAGCAAAGCTTACAGCTGATCCAGTTCAATCAAGTTGCCATTTGCAACTAAAGTATAGAGGCTATAGAAAATACATCTGTAGCATGTAATTCTCAGGAAGTGCTTAAAGATGCAATATCAAAATTTAATCTAATGAGTGTGCTGATCTTTGAACATGAAAAGGACAAGAATAGAAGGCCATGACATGCATATTTATCTACATGAAACTGCTATTGCATAGATATATATGAAACAACAACTTCATACCAATGAACTAAAAGAGAAATCTCTTCAAATAGGCTGTGGACAACGTGAGTAAATATAGTCCATTATATCTACTAAAATCCCAATGGAGGGAATGTCTGGTGAGCTTGCTGACAGATATAGGCAACATGAATAAATATGGTCCATTGTATCTAGGATCCTAAATCTTTTTTTAGTTGGCCAACACAAACAATATGAAAAATCAACAGAAAAAATGCAAATAGAGAAAAAAAGGTGCAAACCTTACACGGTGAATGGATTGTGTACCCAGCGACCCAGCCACAAACATCGACGCAGATGAACCTCGTCCAAAGTCTTGTACATTGTTCTAAAAAAGTCTTGTACATTATCCGACAGTACCATCATGATTGGAACACCCATGCATCAATGAAACGCCAGCCGGCGAGCCTCCTATCCCCCGCTGAGTCGACTGCATCATCACCATGATCCAGCATGGAACCGCTGTGCCCGTTGCATTCATTATACCCGTAGCCACGCACGGGATCTTAACAGATGTATGTACCATGGTTAATGGCTGTATCAACATGCAAATTCACATAATGAAGGCGGATGGAAACATGTGTCTGCGTGCAAGTACCTAGCGCCGCTCTGACTGGGATTAATGGTTGTATCAACATGCAAATTCACATACCTAGCTCTCTCTGACTGGGGTTTGAACCGCCTTGCCCTGGGGACTGGGGTACGAACCGCCCTGGCCTGGGGATTGGCGCAGACCTCCAGGTCCGGAATGAAGGTGGCGGCGACACCTCTCGGACCTCGACGGCGGCGACTACGGACCTCGGCGGCGGGGATTGTGGACCACGACGGCGGCGACCTAGAGCACCGCAATGAAGGCGTCGGTGGCTCCCGTAGGGCCTCAGCGGCGTCGAAGAGATCCGCAATGGCGGCTGGGGCGTGGTTCCCCTCAACACAGCGAATAGATCGAGGGGAGCATTATTCTCATCGGCGTTTGAGGCGGGCTCGTTCGTCCGATGGAGGGCGGCGGCTTCGATGTGCGGGGCGACGGCGAAGGGATGGATCGGCGGCGGAGGGATGGAACGGCGGGCGGCGAAGGGACGAACTGGCGGTGGCGAAGGGATGGATCTGGGGCGAGGGGATGGAGGGTGGCGTCTCACGACCTGCTGTGCGAGTCGTGGGGCGCTCGAGGGCAGGAGGCCTCACTCGTACGCACAATCGATCCTGTGGCCGGGACCTCGTTCCTCTGATTTCGTTTCGTGGGACGGGGCTCAGTTGGTTTTGATTGGTTTTTTTGGAACCGTGAGGTGGGATCGAGGATGAAAAAAAAAACGTTTTTAAGGGTGCGTTTGGTTACAAGGGTGGTCATGAATGGGTTGGGATCGTTTAAAAAATAGACATGTTTGGTTATAAAGCACATGAATGGTTCAAGTCAAAAAAAGAGAATATGCCTTGAAGATGCTGAACCGTTCCACCCAACCAAATCGGTCGAATCAAATGGCCACGCTTTGCATGCATGACTATGTGAGCATGACTGTTGGTCCCGTCTTAAATAATTAGCTCATCTTTTATATTCAGCCAAACGCATAAATTGAATGGTTCAATCCCAAATAAATTGGACGGTCCCAACCCATTCATATGACACCTTCAACCAAACGCATCCTAATAGAACGAAAATTGACCGACGGACACTACCAACTGCTTCATTAGGAGTAGAGATGAGGGTTAGGGGTGAATTCGAAACAATGTGTTATGGACAAATATAGGTCCCGTTCGGTGTGCAGGAATTTTCATGGGTCTGATTTCCTTGGAGAAAATAACCTGTGATGCGTTCGGTTCAAAGGAACGTCCTCACTCATTCTACAGGAAAGTTCACATATCCTATACACTTTTTACTACAGGAACAAAAAAAAAGCTACTCTAACCCAATGTTTGGGCGGAAGCCCGATGCAAGGTGTGAGTTGGCCGATTTAAAAAAATCCTTACATGTGAGTGTCAAGCTATCTGCTAAGCAACATGCATGTATGGGTGAATAAAAAACTATTTTTATATAATTGGAGGCAAGTGCATGCACTGGCTTTTATCCACCGGTTCCTTCGGTTTTACTAGTTCACGTCGAACTCATCAAAAATTTGCATCCCTGTGTCGAACATTTCTAGGTTTTTCGTAGACAGGCAAAGCACATTCCTGTAAAGTTTTCAATTCCTTTGCTTTCTACTCTTCCACTCCAAATGGACCCATAAAATGTAAGTGTCCCCTCAAACACAAGCAAATCAATGTCGCGTAAAAAAATGAACTACTCAATGCTCTTATATTTCTTTACGGAGTAATAACCATGTGATATACTATTAACTATCGGAGCACTATACATTTGATTCGACATTTAACTTTGTGTGCCTTCCATTAATCTTGTTTGTGAGGAGGCTCTATGACATGTATCCTGTACAAATGAGTTATCCTCGTTATAGGATTGATCTCAATATGCAGCCTATCCATGTCATCACACATGTCACCTCAACGGTTCCATTGCATATCCGAACAACCATGTACCACTGAGACAAAGTGGCAGGTTTGGGTCCCTTCCTTCCATCCACTGTCATGTTGTTCATCATCCATATACCCGTTTTTATTGGGATGAAGCCCGGTTCTGTTTCAGTTATGCACATGTGTCATTCTGCCTTCAAATCTACTTACAAATCATCATTCTGCCTTTTCAACTACCATATGTGCTCTTGCTAACATGAAACGCCAGCGGACAACCATCACGTAGAAGCGCACTGACGCCTATAGACTAGAAGAATAGGTGGGAGACAATCAGACATGCAAACGTAGCAGAGGCGGGGCGTCATGCGACGACGACATCGACCATAGACTGAACTCTCCGCCTAGGGTAGCAAAGGTATGACAACAAAAAATCAATCAATCTCTTTGACTTGTTTCCTAAAGCTCAAACTATAAAATCATAAATTACATTAGTTGTGGCCTGATTTTTGATGACTTGGTTTATCTACCCCGGCCATATAGATGGTGAGGTGTAATTCCAATTTGCAAAGCAATTTGTGAAACATAGATTGATTCATTTTTACTGAAAAATCATGCACCCATGGTTGGGTGTTACTACAATGTTGAACAAGAATGCCACTACTGAGGGGACATAATCAAAGCGGAGTTGCGCGCTGTCATTGTGGCGATCACTGTGGACGTGGATCCGAAGGGTCTGAATTACCCTAGATGCCTTTGTTCCTACAAACCTCCAATGTTCCAAAGAACCTTTTAATCCTAATTCAACTTTGTTGCATGCAGGGAGGTAGCTCATGAAGTTTTTCAAAGTTTAAGTGTTCCATGCAACATTTTTACCCTAATTTGGTTTCACTGCATACACCCCTAATCAACACTTTTGGGATGAAACTAAGCTTCACCAAATGGAAAAACATGGATGGTTGCGCACGAGACAAGACAAAATAAAAAGAATTATATCTACCTGGTTTCTAAATAGGAGCTCCCCACTACCTGATTTTTCTTTCATGCAACCTACCCACATCATCAATTTATAGGGAGCCATCCGCCTCATCAAATTTGCCACCTCAGCAAAAGAATTCCACTAAACAAATTGTGTGATTTAATTCAGCTTCTCCATAATATCTCTGCGCAGCTTATCATTTATTTCTCTAAAAAAATCAGCGGCCAAGGCAGCGCCTATCCTCTCCTAATTAATTCCTCCTCCAATTAATTTGGTCGACCCACGGGTTTCATTCTCCCTCTTCATCTTCTCTACACTGACTTGATTCTCCCAGGTAGTAGCTGATGGCATCAATGCTCCATACATTTCTGTTTCGGCATGGCTTCTAGCCTCCCACAATAATTTACTCCTCATGTCCTTCAATATTTCTAGGGTTCTTCCCCAACCGTGTGGTATGGTGCTCCGTGGCTAGGTACACCATCGCATGCCTCTGCAAACCATCTTGTATTACTTTCATGGCAGATTCTCCCCAATTATCTTTTTCATGTTAACTTTGTTCTTTTTCAATGTTCAATCAGAATTTTCAACGATGTTTCACTTCAAGTTGAGCATAAGTTTGGACTGACAACCTAATTAGTTTTTGGTCATTTGTTTGGATATAGAAGTTGTGAAAATTTGTACGTGTAATTTTGTACTATTAAAGTTATGTGGGTTATTTTGCCTTACATGCTTCCCTCCAATATGGTAGCATGTTCTTATATAGATTCCTCACATGTTCAATGCATATAGATTTTGGCTGATGTTAAACTTTCTCGGCAAATTGCATACGTTCCCCTTATGGTGAAAGTTATGCCCCCCTTGCTAGACTTGAAGCCATTAGTTTGTTATATGCTAATCACCATAACACCACTCTTTATCAAATGGATGTTAAGAGGGTATTCTTGAATGGTGAGATTGAGGAGGAAGTTTATTTATAACAAACTCTCGGCTTTGTTAACCCTGACAAAGCTAATCATGTCTATAAAATTCATAAAACTTTACATGGTCTGAAGCAAGCAGCTAGCGCTTGGCAGAAATCCTTCAAATGGTTTAACATGATCATTTGTAGACAATTGGGGAAATAATCCTTCAAATAGTTCTCTTAAATTTTAGGCTGCGGTTGGTCTGTGCGTCAACCTCTGTAATTGGTCTCTGCGCCAATTACTGTCGTCTTCGTCCCTTTGGTGGTAAATCCTGTAGGTTCAGATGGCTGGTGTAGTTACTGCTTGTAAGTGCATCAAGTGCCCTTAGTGGTTTTGGAGTATTGAAGACAAATAGGTTGAGGAACTAATGTGATTGTGAGTATACACAAGAAACAGAGTCCCTGAAGATTCAGTTTAACACGTGGAAGTCGACCCCTAAAAATGGATTTCTTCAAGTGAAGAATTTGGTGATGAAATAGGTACGGTCTTTGAAGAAATTGACGTGAATACTTTGAAGCTTGAAGACTTCGTTTTCGTAGGTTTTTTTCTTCTTATTTGAGTCACAGAAAAAACTGTACTATTAAAGGGGTATAGGTGAAACATATTCACATTTCCAAAGTGATGCTCAAACTTACTCAAACATATACATACACGGGCCGCTTCGAGTGAAGCCTTTGGAAATCTCCGGATTAGCTGACGAATTTGGTCAGGCTGAGGAGTTAGGAGTTCGCCAGTGCGATCTGCCTACCGTGAGAAAGTTGAGTGCCCCGATGAATTTGAGAGTTCAAATTCTAACCATTGCTCGCCACGGGCCTGCTGTCGGGTGATAATCCACAAGTATATATAGGGGATCGCAACAGTTTTCGAGGTTTGAGTATTCAACCCAAATTTATTGATTCGACACAAGGGGGCCAAAGAATATTCTCGAGTATTAGCAGTTGAGTTGTCAATTCAACCACACCTGGAAAACTTAATATCTGCAGCAAATTATTTAGTAGCAAAGTAGTATGGAAGTAACGATAACGGTGGCAAAGGTAACAGTAGCAGTTTTGTAGTAATTGTAACAGTGGCAACGGTAAAGTAACTAAGCAAAGATCAATATGTGAAAAGCTCGTAGGCATTGGATCAGTGATGGATAATTATGTCGGATGCGATTCCTCATGCAACAGTTATAACATAGGGTGACATAGAACTAGCTGCAGTTCATCAATGTAATGTAGGCATGTATTCCGAATATAGTCATACATGCTTATGGAAAAGAACTTGCATGGCATCTTTTGTCCTACCCTCCCGTGGCAGCGGGGTCCTATTGGAAACTAAGGGATATTAAGGCCTCCTTTTAATAGAGTATCGGACCAAAGCATTAACACTTAGTGAATACATAAACTCCTCAAACTACGGTCTTCACCGGGAGTGGTCCCGATTATTGCCACTTCGGGGTTGCCGGATCATAACACATAGTAGGTGACTAATGACTTGCAAGCTAGGATCAAGAACTCACATATATTCATGAAAACATAATAGGTTCAGATCTGAACTCATGGCACTCGGGCCCTAGTGACAAGCATTAAGCATAGCAAAGTCATAGCAACATCAATCTCAGAACATAGTGGATACTAGGGATCAAACCCTAACAAAACTAACTCGATTACATGATAAATCTCATCCAACCCATCACTGTCCAGCAAGCCTACGATGGAATTACTCACGCACGGCGGTGAGCATCATGAAATTGGTGATGGAGGATGGTTGATGATGACGACGGCGACGGATTCCCCTCTCTGAAGACCCGAACGGACTCTAGACCAGCCCTCCTGAGAGAGTTTAGGGCTTGGCGGTGGCTCTATATCGTAAAACGCGATGAATCATTCTCTCTGGGTTTTTTCTCCCCGAACGTGAAATATGGAGTTGGAGTTGAGGTCGGTGGAGCCTTAGGGGCCCACAAGACAGGGGGGCGCGCCCAGGGGGGTACGCGCCCCCCACCCTCGTGGGCAGGGTGTGGGCCCCCTGGTCTTGATTCTTTCGCCATTATTTTTTATATATTCCAAAAATATTCTCCTTGAAGTTTCAGTTCATTTCGAGAACTTTTATTTCTGCACAAAAATAACACCATGGCAATTCTGCTGAAAACAACATCAGTCCGGGTTAGTTCCATTCAAATCATGCAAGTTATAGTCCAAAACAAGAGCAAAAGTGTTTGGAAAAGTAGATACGTTGGAGACTGATACGTCTCCAACGTATCTATAATTTATGAAGTATTCATGCTATTATATTATCCATCTAGGATGTTTTATATGCATTTATATGCTATTTTATATGATTTTTGGGACTAACCTATTAACCTAGAGCCCAGTGCCAATTTCTGTTTTTTCCTTGTTTTTGAGCTTTACAGAAAAGGAATACCAAACGGAGTCCAATTGACGTGCCAATTTTTGATGATTTTTTCTGGACCAAAAGAAGCCCCCGGAGTAAAAGAGTTGGGCTAGGAGAGTCTCGGGCTACCCACGAGGGTGGGGGCGCGCCCACCCCCTGGGTGTGGGCCCCTGCCTCGTGGACAACCCGGAGACCCCCTGATGTGAGACCTATGCCAAAAAATCCTATAAATACTGAAACCTCCAGAGAACAGAATAGATCAGGAGTTCCACCGCCGCAAGCCTTTATAGCCACCAAAAACCAATCGGGACCCTGTTCCGGCACCCTGCCGGAGGGGGGATCCCTCACCGGTGGCCATCTTCATCATCCCGGCGCTCTCCATGACGAGGAGGGAGTAGTTCACCCTCGGGGCTGAGGGTATGTACCAGTAGCTATGTGTTTGATCTTTCTCTCTCTCTCTCTCGTGTTCTTGATTTGGCACGATCTTGATGTATCGCGAGCTTTGCTATTATAGTTGGATCTTATGATGTTTCTCCCCCTCTACTCTCTTGTAATAGATTGAGTTTTCCCTTTGAAGTTATCTTATCGGATTGAGTCTTTAAGGATTTGAGAACACTTGATGTATGTCTTGCATGTGCTTATCTGTGGTGACAATGGGATATCATGTGATCTACTTGATGTATGTTTTGGTGATCAACTTGCGGGTTCAGTGACCTTGTGAACTTATGCATAGGGGTTGGCACACGTTTTCGTCTTGACTCTCCGATAGAAACTTTGGGGCACTCTTTGAAGTTCTTTGTGTTGGTTGAATAGATGATTCTGAGATTGTGTGATGCATATCATATAATCATACCCACGGATACTCGTGGTGACATTGGAGTATCTAGGTGACATTAGGGTTTTGGTTGATTTGAGTCTTAAAGTGTTATTCTAGTATGAACTCTATGATAGATCGAATGGAAATAATAGCTTCATGTTATTTTACTACGGACTCTTGAATAGATCGATCAAAAAGAATAACTTTGAGGTGGTTTCGTACCCTACCATAATCTCTTCGTTTGTTCTCCGCTATTAGTGACTTTGGAGTGACTCTTTGTTGCATGTTGAGGGATAGTTATATTATCCAATTATGTTATTATTGTTGAGAGAACTTAGACTAGTGAAAGTATGAACCCTAGGCCTTGTTTCCTAGCATTGCAATACCGTTTGTGCTCACTTTTATCATTAGTTACCATGGTGTTTTTATATTTTCATATTACAAAAACCTATATCTACCATCCATATTGCACTTGTATCACCATCTCTTCGCCGAACTAGTGCACCTATACAATTTACCATTGTATTGGGTGTGTTGGGGACACAAGAGACTCTTTGTTATTTGGTTGCAGGGTTGTTTGAGAGAGACCATCTTCAACCTACGCCTCCCATGGATTGATAAACCTTAGGTCATCTGTCGTGGTTCTAACTCTGACAGTGATGTAGGGGGGTATGTATGGAGAGGCTAGATCTTAGCTATGGAGGAGTTGTAAGCACACGAGGATTACGAGTTCAGGCCCTTCTCGGAGGAAGTAACAGCCCTACGTCTCGGTGCTCGGAGGCGGTCGACTGAATTATGTGTGTATGAATAACAGGGGTGCCAACCCTTGATACTGAGGAGGGGGGTGGCTTATATAGAGTTCGCCAGGCCCCTCCAGCCCTCAGTAATGCAAGGTTTAAAGTACATTAAGACTGGGGGTTACTGGTAACGCCCCTAATAAAGTGCTATGATGACCATAAAAGCTACTCAATGACCGACCGTTTGCGTGCAGGGTGACTTTAGATCTCCTGGCAGTCGAGTGGTTGGAATTTGGTCGAGTGATTGCTTCGTGGTCGAGTGTCTTGAATCTGTCGAGTGGGATACCTCCAAGTCGATTGAAAGGTGACTTCTTCTAGGGATGTCCTTGGGCAGGGTACTTAGGACAGGTCCATGCCCCTATCCTAGGTACATAGCTTCATCATTAGCCCCCGAATGGATCGAGGTTCGAGTGGGGAAGGAGTTGGGGATCTTTCCGACTGGTTCTTCATGTTATATGAACGTCTTGTTTTGGATCAATTGTCACGGATGACGTCGTCAACTTCTTTCAGTCGCCTTGATCCATTCTTGGCCTCTTGTCGAGTGAATTTCTTTACTTGTGAAGTTCCGAGTGACGGTGTGAAAGGGATCTTCTGTTTGACGAGTTGTTCTGCGGCCCGCGGATTTTGCGGGATTTGAATTTCGGGAAGCGCGCGGGACGGGGGCGGCCGCAGTAATCGGATGGGATAGGACGGAAGCTCCTCGATCCCCGCGCCACCTTTTTCGCCACGTACCGCGCGCGCGCCTGTTGCGGGATTTGACGGGATTGCCTGGGCCTACCAGTCAGCCACTCGGAAGCGACCTCTTATAAGCTGCCGGCTCGGGACCCCCGAACAGTGCGCCTTCACTTTTCCCCCTTCCTTCACAAGATCCTCCGCCACCTCCGCTCCCACCTTGGTGCCGTAGGTCTGTTCGAGCTTCGCCGGCGACGATGGTGAAGGAGAAGACGTCGGCTCTGGAGCGCGCGAAGAAGGCGGCGGTGCAGGGGAAGGGGAAGAAGTCCGCTCGGGGCGGATCTTCCTCGAGGACTGCTCTGCCCAAGGATTGGATCCAGGGCGACTGGATGCCGTCGGTGATTCGGCAGGATGATCTCGATGATCTGGTCGAGGGGGGATTCATTCCCCACGAATCTGCGCGCCTCCCGGGGAAAGAAGTCGAACCCCAGCCTCTTGATGGTGAGTGCGTCCTCCTCGCCACCCATATCGATCGTGGATTCTCTCTGCCTCCTCATCCTTTTTTCCGGAGCTTCTTGAACTTCTTCGGAGCGCAGCTCCATCACTTTACTCCCAATTCTATTGTGTATCTTGCTGCTTTCGTTTCCTTGTGTGAAAACTTCTTGGGTTGCCGCCCCCATTGGGGACTCTTCAAGCACATCTTCACTTGCCGCTCTCAGTCGGTCAAGAAGGCCAAGTCGAGTGACGAACGGACGCAGGTGATCCAGCTGTGCGGGGGCCTGGCGATCCAGATGAGGGGAAAAAGTTCCTTTCCGTCTATCACTTTTCCCGAGTCAGTCCGTGGGTGGCAGTCGACTTGGTTTTACTGTAAAGACCAGGTGACCCCAGGACAGTCGACTGGGCTTCCCCCTTTTTCTCTGAATCGAGCACAAAAACCTGCCTCTCTGAAAGTGACGCCGGAGGAAAAGGCGCAAGTCAAGGTGCTGGTCGGTCGAGTGGTTCAGCTTGTCCGCGAGGGTGTGACTGGCATGGACTTGTTGGAAGTCTTCCTTCGGAGGCGCATCCAACCGCTTCAGGCTCGTGACCACCCGATGTGGCTGTACTCGGGTCTCGAAGACACCACTCGGATTCACCCAGAGGAGGTCACTGACGAGATGTTGGAAGGGTGGCTGTCGAGTATCACAGGGAACAAGGACAACCCCCGAGGAGCCAGGAGGATTCCTCCACTCGACCAAACATACGAAGTGGACAAGGTCTGACCTTGCGTTTCCGACTGTGATCTTGCTTTCTTTATTTGTTCTTTTTGGATCAGTCGATTGACTTTTGTCTCGTTTGTTGTCCTCTAGGCCACTACTGAGATGTACTCGACACCCAATGGAGCACAGGAGCAGGCCGAGGAAGGAGAGGCGAGTGGAGGCGAAAGTGGAGACGAGGGAGAAGAGTGGGAATCTGACGGCGAAGGAGAGGGGGATGACGACGACGACTCCAGTGAAGAGGAGGAGGAAGAAGTCGAACCTCCCCGCTCGGAACGGCGATCCAAGCTTACACACGACCCTGCGCGGGAACGTGGTAAGGCGACTGTCCCTGTTGGGCAGTCGTCGAAGCGCCCTCGGACCTCATCTCCAGCGCCGACAGAAAAAGCTCCCAAGCACCCACGCGCGACGCCGTCCAAGCCGCCCAAGGCTCTGCCCAAGATGAAGATGACTGTCCCCACCATTTCTGGGTAATAGTAGAATTTGTTTTCCTTTGTCGAACGTGACGGACTCTTGGTCGACTCATTGAATAAGCTGACTGACTTTCGAAATTTGCAGTGCTGCCACCTCGGAGATCTCCGCCAAGGACGATGATCAAGAGATGGAAGACGCTGTTACCTCCAACCCCGGTACGATTACTGATGCTCTGCTTTTAGTCGACTGACGATTTCTTATAATTCCGGTCGATTGGATTTTTCTTGTAGCTCCTCCTCATGTCATTGACCTCCCTGATGATGACGACGAAGTGCCGCTGAGGGCGCGAAGGAACAGGAGGGCGCCGGCTGGCAAGACCCCACAAACTACTCCGGCGCCTGAGGCCGCAGTCCGGGAGGGTGGTGATACCACTCGGGTTTCTGTGACCTTCGCTGAACCTCTGACGAGTGTCCGGCCTTCGACGTCGACTGCAAATCCGCCTTCGCTTTTTGCCACACACCACGTCCCTGAGGACCAAGTGGGTGCCGCTAAAGAGGCTATACGCCAGGCGGGGATCATGATGGAGCAAGTGAAGGTGGTTCGGGAAGCCAGCCAAGCAGCTTATGACGCGAGCTCAGCTCTTCAGAGCAACGTCCAGGTCAGTCGATTCACCGCTTGTTCTGTTAGGATATGCTATCTGAAGAATCTCTTTTCCGAAGATCTTTATATCTGTACGCCCACTGGGTGTGTCTATTAATCTTTTTGACGAGTGGGGGCACGCTAAGTGCACCCACTGGGTGTAGTCCCCGAGACTACGGTGGACTGCTGGCAGTCGACTGTAGTCTTTATATTGTGTTGCTTTAGCTGAACTTCTTCACTCGGTCTGGTCAGGCCATGTCGAATGGAACTGTACACGGTCGGCTGCGGGCAGTCGATTTTTTTTGGTCGAACCAGTGGGGGCACGCTGAGTGCACCCACTGGGTGTAGTCCCCGAGACTACTGTCGAATGTTTTTGATTCGGCTGTAGTCTTAGAAACGCCATCATTGTCTCTTGGTTACTCGGAAGCAACTTATCTTGGATGTCTGTCGACTGATTTTTTGCAGAAATCCTGCGAACTTGTGGCTCGCTACACTGAGTTGGAGAACAAACAGATCCAGCTGAACCTTGACTTGAAGCTTGCTCAGGAGAACTTGCAGAAGGCGAGGGACGAAGCAAAAGGTATGGCTGGTGAGCTTTTGTCGACTGTCCTTTCTTTCTGGCCGTCCTCGATGTTGATCTCACTTGCTGTTTCGCAGACAAAATGGAGGAGGCTCTGAAGAAGAAGGATCAAGACCTTGCCGAAGCGCAGAAGGAGGCCCTGAACAAAACGAAGCTTGCTGAAGAAAAACTGGCTTCAGTCGGTACCTTGAAAAGGAAAACTCCAGGATGAAAACTGCTCTCGACACGGCTAATCGAGAGGCCAGCCGTCTGAAGAATGGCAATATAGCTCTGAATGACAAGGCAAGTGAACTGGCGGGGAAGAGGAACGATCTGGAGGCTTATGTCGGTGGACTCGCCAAGAAGCTGTTCGTCATGCTCGAGGGTAATTACTCCGGCCCGACTGACTTGCAGTTACCAAATCTGCGTAGAGCCACTGACTTATCCTTGAATTGTGTTTACAGAATTTTGCCAGAACTTCGAAGAGGAGACCAGTCGAGTGGAGACAGACTTGGACCCCATCAATTCTCCAGTGAAGGACGAGGCTGCTATGAACGTGCTCCAACTGGAATCTCGTGTTCTCGACGTTGTTGACTATCTTGCTCGGTTGAAGGTTGCGATGTCACGGATCGACACGTTGCTCTGGCCTAGGACGACGCTTCAGAATGACCTCGAGTCCCTGATGACTCGACTGAATGAAGTCCCAGGTCGAGTGGCGGAATGGAAGAAATCTTCTTCTAGATGTGGCGCTGACATTGCTCTGTCTCTGGTCCGCGTCCACTGCAAGGAGGCGCGAGAAGAAAAGCTGGCCGCCATCCAAGTTGCCAATACCAGGAAGCACAACTTTCAAGACTTCATGGACCACTCGCATTGCAGACGGGATCGACTTGGACGAGTTCGTTGCCCCTTCCAGTCCTCCGCATGAGGAATAAAAACTTTTATGCTTCACTTTAAATTTGCCTCGGAATGCCGAGTGGATTTTGTAACAGCTAGAGGCTCGAGTACTTTGATCTGCGGTCTAGAACCTTTGGATCTTATCTGAACTTGATTTATCGTTGAATATCTTCATGAATTATCTGTCGAGTGGAACTTGTTCTTCACTCAAAATAACTTTGTATTTGTGGTGCAACTCTGAAGGAGAAGGTAGCAGTCGATTTGCACCTCATCATCCTTGCGGATTGGGATGTGTTCCGTACTTAGGCGAGCACTGGGCTGCAGCTAAGCCTCCGAGTGGAAGGTCTGCTCTCCACTCGGTAGGATTTTAAAAACTTAGGCGAGTATTGGACTGCAGCTAAGCCCCCGAGTGGGAGGTCTGCTCTCCACTCAATAGGATTTTTTCAAACTTAGGCGAGTACTGGACTGCAGCTAAGCCCCCGAGTGGGAGGTCTGCTCTCCACTCGGTAGGATTTTTTCAAACTTAGGCGAGTACTGGACTGCAGCTAAGCCCCCGAGTGGGAGGTCTGCTCTCCACTCGGTAGGATTTTTCAAACTTAGGCGAGTACTGGACTGCAGCTAAGCCCCCCGAGTGGGAGGTCTGCTCACCACTCGGTAGGATTTTTAAATACTTAGGCGAGCACCGGGCTGCAGCTAAGCCTCCGAGTGGGAGGTTTGCTCTCCACTCGGTAGGATTTTTAAACACTTAGGCGAGCACTGGGCTGCAGCTAAGCCTCCGAGTGGGAGTCTGGCTCACCACTCGGTAGGATTTTTAAACACTTAGGCGAGCACTAGGCTGCAGCTAAGCCTCCGAGTGGGAGTCTGGCTCACCACTCGGTAGAATTTTTAAACACTTAGGCGAGCACTGGGCTGTAGCTAAGCCTCCGAGTGGGAGTCTGGCTCACCACTCGATAGGATTTTTAAACACTTAGGCGAGCACTAGGCTGCAGCTAAGCCTCCGAGTGGGAGTCTGGCTCGCCACTCGGTAGGATTTTTAAACACTTAGGCGAGCACTGAGCTGCAGCTAAGCCTCCGAGTGGGAGTCTGGCTCGCCACTCGGTAGGATTTTTTTTACAAACTTAGACGAAACGGATTCGTAGCTAAGCCACCCACGGATTTCACACGCAAACAAAAGCAACAACAATTATAGGAAAATTTGTAACACTCTTGTCTTTGATAAATAGACTACAGAAGTTTTTCTTATTACATCTCATCCGAGTGAGAATTCAAGTGTGAAAGGGGCGGAGCAGTTCTGCATTCCAAGCTCATGGCTCATCAATCTGGCGATCGACATTGTAAAGGTGACACGCTCCATTGTGGAGGACTCTGGTGACGATGAAGGGACCTTCCCAAGTAGGAGCGAGCTTGTGTGGTTTCTGTTGATCTACTCGAAGGACCAAATCTCCTTCTTGGAAGGCTCGACTCTTCACATTTCTGGCATGGAATCGACGCAAGTCTTGCTGATAAATGGTCGATCGGATCATAGCCATTTCTCTTTCTTCTTCCAGGAGGTCGACTGCGTCTTGCCGGGCTTGTTCTGCTTCATCTTCGGTATAAAGCTCGACTCGGGGTGCATTGTGAAGTAGATCACTCGGCAGGACTGCTTCCGCTCCGTAAACCAGAAAGAACGGAGTTCTTCCAGTCGACCGATTCGGGGTGGTCCTCAATCCCCACAGAACTGACGGAAGCTCGTCGACCCAAGCGCCTGCTGCGTGCTTGAGATCACGCATCAGCCGAGGCTTTAGTCCTTTGAGAATCAGACCATTTGCCCTTTCTGCTTGTCCATTCGACTGGGGGTGGGCGACCGATGCGTAGTCGACTCGTGTGCCTTGAGAGGCGCAAAAAGCTCTGAACTTGTCTGAATCAAAGTTTGACCCATTGTCGGTGATGATGCTATGCGGGACTCCATATCTGAATGTTAACTCTCTGACGAAACTGATAGCAGTGCAAGCATCAAGATTCTTGATAGGCTTAGCTTCAATCCATTTGGTAAACTTGTCGACTGCCACAAGCACATGTGTGAAACCGCTCCTGCCTGTTCTCAATGGGCCAACCATGTCCAGTCCCCAAACAGCGAAGGGCCAGACGAGTGGAATGGTCTTCAGGGCTGATGCAGGCTTGTGCGACATGTTGGAGTAGAACTGGCACCCTTCACACTTGTCGACTATCTCTTTTGCCATTTCATTCGCTCTTGGCCAGTAAAATCCCGCTCGGTATGCTTTAGCCACAATGGTCCGAGAGGACGCATGATGACCACAGGTCCCCGAGTGGATATCATCAAGGATTATCTGACCTTCTTCTGGTGTTATACACTTCTGACCGACTCCAGTCGCGCTTTCTCTATACAACTGTCCCTTTATGACTGTAAAGGCCTTGGATCGACGGACGATCTGTCGAGCCTCTTCTTCGTCCTCCGGGAGTTCCTTTCTCAGGATATACGCGATGTACGGTATCGTCCAGTCAGGGGTGATTGCCAAAACTTCCATGATTAGGTCGACCACTGCCGGAATTTCAACTTCAGTCGGATCTGTGGCACTCTTTGGCTGCGGGGCTTCATCTGTAAAAGGATCTTCTTGGACTGATGGCGAGTGGATGTGTTCCAAAAACACATTGCTGGGGATGGCTTCTCTCTTGGAGCCTATCTTTGCCAAATCATCAGCCGCTTGATTTTTCAGTCGGGGGATGTGATGAAGCTCTAACCCCTCGAATTTCTTCTCTAACTTTCTCACTGCATTGCAATAACCAGTCATAGCTGGACTTCTGACGTCCCATTCTTTCATCACCTGATTAACCACCAAATCTGAGTCGCCATAGACCATGAGGCGACGGACGCCGAGTGAAATGGCCATGCGCAACCCATACAAAAGTGCTTCATATTCTGCTTCGTTATTGGAGGAATCGAAGTGAATCTGGAGAACATATCTGAGCTTATCTCCTCGGGGGGAAACCAATACTACCCCAGCACCGGAACCATTCAGCATCTTAGATCCATCGAAGAACATGGTCCAGTGCTCCGAGTGAACTTGAGTCGGAAGTTGCTGTTCGATCCACTCGGCGACGAAATCTGCAATTGCTTGGGACTTGATAGCTTTCTTTGCCTCAAACTTGATATCTAGGGGAAGAAGTTCAATCGCCCATTTGGCCACTCGACCAGTTGCATCTCTGTTGTGCAAAATCTCTGATAGTGGAGCGTCGCTGACGACTGTAATGGAATGATCAGAGAAGTAATGTGCAACCTTCTTCGTGGTCATATAAATCCCATATACAAGCTTCTGGTAATGAGGATATCTTTGCTTTGAAGGAGTCAAAACTTCAGAAACATAATATACTGGGCGCTGAACTTTGAAGGCCTTTCCTTCTTCTTCCCGCTCGACCGTAAGTACTGTACTGACAACTTGTCCTGTGGCTGCAATGTAAATCAGCAAAGGCTCCTTGCTGATTGGGGCAGCAAGCACCGGCTGGGTGGAGAGCAGAGCTTTGAGCTCTGTAAACGCTGCATCAGCTTCTGGAGTCCACTCGAACTTGTCGGACTTCTTCATCAGTCGGTAAAGAGGCAATGCCTTTTCACCGAGGCGAGAGATGAATCGACTTAAAGCGGCCAAGCATCCTGTAAGCTTCTGGACGTCATGCACACGCACAGGACGTTTCATCCGGAGTATAGTACCAATTTTTTCAGGATTGGCGTCGATTCCCCGTTCGGAAACGAGAAAACCGAGTAACTTCCCACCTGGAACTCCGAACGTGCACTTTGACGGATTGAGCTTGATATCATACCTCCTGAGGTTGGCAAAGGTTTCAGCAAGGTCAGTCAGCAGGTCGGAACCCTTCCGTGACTTGACCACAATATCATCCATGTATGCCTCCACATTCCGACTGATTTGAGTGAGCAAACACTTCTGAATCATCCTCATGAACGTGGCTCCGGCATTCTTGAGGCCGAACGGCATGGTGACATAACAGAAGCACCCGAATGGAGTGATGAAAGCTGTTTTGATCTCGTCGGGCCCGTACAGACGGATCTGATGGTACCCGGAATAGGCGTCTAGGAAAGACAAACGCTCACATCCCGCAGTCGAGTCGACTATCTGGTCGATGCGGGGGAGAGGAAAATGATCTTTCGGGCAGGCCCGATTGATATGCTTGAAATCAATGCACATGCGAAGTGACTTGTCCTTCTTGGGGACCATGACAACATTGGCGAGCCACTCGGAGTGGTAAATTTCTCGGATGAACTCCGCTGCTAAGAGCCGAGCCACCTCCTCGCCAATGGCCTTCCTCTTCTGGACGGCGGACCGTCGAAGATGTTCTTTCACAGGTTTAAATTTTGGGTCGACTCGTAGACGGTGCTCAGCCAGCCCCCTGGGAACTCCAGGCATGTCAGCAGGCTTCCATGCGAAGATGTCCCAGTTCTCACGGAGGAACTGGATGAGCGCTTCTTCCTATTTGGAGTCGACCGTCGTTGAGATGTGAGTCGGAGCAGCGTTTGGATCGGTCGGGTGAATGTGAACTGCCTTCGTTTCACCGGACGACTGAAAAGCTGATTCTGAAGCAGGCTTCTTAGCTCGTAGCAACTCACTCGGATCTGCAGTCTTCTGATACTCTTGCAGCTCGACCACCGCCATCTGAGCGTCAGCAATCTTTGAGCCTTTCTGAAAACACTCTTCTGCTTTCTTCCGATTGCCTGTAACAGTGATCACACCTTTGGGACCAGGCATCTTCAATTTGAGATACACATAACATGGTCGAGCCATGAAGCGTGCATAAGCTGGCCTGCCCAAAATAGCGTGATAAGCACTTTGGAAATCCACAACTTCGAATGTCAACTTTTCCTTGCGGTAATTCTTGGAATCACCGAAAACCACATCAAGAGCAATTTGGCCGAGTGACTCGGCTTTCTTCCCAGGAATGACTCCATGGAAACTCATGTTACTGGTGCTGAGCCTGGACATCGGAATGCCCATCCCTTTCAATGTTTCTGCATACAGTATGTTCAAACCGCTGCCTCCATCCATCAGGACTTTGGTCAGTCGAGTGCCTTCGACAACTGGGTCGACCACCAGAGCTTGCCTCCCAGGGGTGGCAATGTGCGTAGGGTGATCAGACTGGTCGAATGTGATGGCAGTCTGGGACCACTTCAGATAATTGGGTGTTGCCGGAGCAACCATATTTACCTCACGGTTAATAACCTTCAGTCGACTTTTGCTCTCAACATCAGCAAAAATCATCAGGGTGGAATTGACCTGGGGGTACCCATCGTCACTATCTTCCTTGTCCTCAACTTTGTCCGACTCCTTTTCCTTATCTTTGGACTGCTTGCCCTGAAACTGCTGGATCAGAAGCCGACACTGTCGAGTGGTATGCTTTGGGTAAATGAGTTTACCCTCTTCATCTTTCTTGGTGTGGATGTGACACGGTAGATCCAAAACATCATTTCCATCTTGGTCTTTAACTTTCTTGGGGTTCCAAGGTCCTTTGGGTTTTCCCTTAAATTTTCCCTGGGTTACGGCCAGGGCCTCCCCAGGAGCGGCTGGCTCGGCTTTCCGCTTCTGTTTCCGACTGGAATTTCCTCCGGTTTCCTGGGCGACTGCTTTATGCTTGCCACTCCGGAGTCGATCCTCATCTTCACCATTAGCGTATTTGGTGGCAATCTCCATCATCCGATTCAGAGACATCTCTCCGGTTCGACCGAACTTCAGATTCAATTCTCTGTACTTAACGCCTTCTTTAAAGGCACAAACTGCTTGATGATCTGGTACATTTTCAACTGTGTGATGCAATGTGATCCACCTCTGGATGTAATCCCTCAGAGTTTCATTCGGTTTCTGCACGCAAGACCGCAATTCCGTAAGGCCTGCAGGTCGCTTGCATGTTCCTTCAAATGTGGTGACAAACACTCGGGAGAGATCCTCCCAAGTGTAAATGCTGCTGGGTGCTAACTGATTCAGCCACGCTCTGGCCGAGCCTTCTAACATGAGAGGCAGGTGCTTCATGGCTACCTCATCGTTCCCACCGCCAATCTGGACAGCCACTCGGTAATCTTCGAGCCAAGTATCGGGCTTGGACTCACCGGTGAACTTACTAACTCCAGTCGCCAACCTGAAGTTGGGAGGAATTACAGCGGCTCTGATGGCTCGACTGAAACACTCCGGCCCTGAAACATGTACTCTGCTACTGGTAGGCGCATCTCTGTCGTGGCCTTCTCGGTGAGCTCTATTCCTGTCGACCAAACCTTGAACGAGAATGGATCTCGCATCAAAGCCTGGTTCCCTGGGGTCGACTGGAATTCTCCGCCCAACACTATGAGGGCGTCTGTCAACCTGCTGTCGAGGCACATATGATCCACTCCTCGGGGGAGGGGTTGGCACTCGACGTCGATCATCACGATCGAATCGGTGATCATACTGCTCATTCCTTCTGTACTGATCACGCCGGTCTCCACGTCCCTCACGCCTCGGAGGCGATCTTGGGCTGTGAGCCGACTGGACTGTATCCGCTGCAACGGATCGACTGTGGATCCTGTTCCGCGACTGAGAAACAGCGGAATTCTGGTCTCCCGCTGCCCGGAGCAACGCTCTGATTTGCAACAAGCCTCTGCCAGCCTCTGACTGGGAGGGCTGAATCGACTCTGCTATACGGGCCGCAGCCGCCAAATTCTGAATCGGAGTACGATATACCTGCGGGGGCGGAAAGAGTTGACGTCGACTGGATTCTGGAGCCCGTTGACGCGCTCGCTCGTCGAGTATTCGCTGGAGATTCTCCAGTCGAGTGCGCTCGGCCAAGTTAGCCAAGCGCGCGTCCTCCAAGGCTCGGGCCTCGGGGGTTTCTCCAACGATAGGAGTGTGGAGTGCATCCATGTTCCGGCGGCGAAGCTCCTCCCGCTGCAACGACGTGAGAGGCTCGGGGAGATACTCCTCGTGAGGACGCGACGGGTCGCCCCCATCCGCGCCTCCGTCAGCGCGGGGGAAACCGGGAGGACTGTGTGGCCCATCGATCACCAGAACCTCTGCAGCTGGGTCACTGCTGTCGCATTCGGATGCGGTCTCTGCGGAGCCAGTCGACAGGTCGAACAGGCCGTAGAGGGATTCGTCGGGCTCGATTGCCGCGACTTGTGGGGTGGCCGACTGGCGGGCCACCGCATGCCTCACCCACCTCTGAAGCCTCGACCGACCGGAGCGCTTGCGCCGGCGAGAAACAGGGCGGGGAGATGCCACGGGAGCCGACCGATACTGGGTCGACGGCTGCCGCAGGAGGACACCACGGACGCATGCGCGAAAGTGCGTCGCCCCGCGGACGGGGAGCGCGTCGACGTCGAGTGGAGCCTCCTGAAGCCAAGCGGAGTCGTCGGCGATGAACGTGAGCGCGCCGAGACGGATCTCGCGGCCCTCCACCAAAGCTCCGCCCGAAACCATGATCAAGGAGATCGGAAAAAATCGCAACTTCTCAAACTAGGCGCTAAGACTCCTAGCCCCACGGTGGGCGCCAACTGTCGTGGTTCTAACTCTGACAGTGATGTAGGGGGGTATGTATGGAGAGGCTAGATCTTAGCTATGGAGGAGTTGTAAGCACACGAGGATTACGAGTTCAGGCCCTTCTCGGAGGAAGTAACAACCCTACGTCTCGGTGCCCGGAGGCGGTCGACTGAATTATGTGTGTATGAATAACAGGGGTGCCAACCCTTGATACTGAGGAGGGGGGTGGCTTATATAGAGTTTGCCAGGCCCCTCCAGCCCTCAGTAATGCAAGGTTTAAAGTACATTAAGACTGGGGGTTACTGGTAACGCCCCCAGTAAAGTGCTATGATGACCATAAAAGCTACTTAATGAACGACCGTTTGCGTGCAGGGTGACTTTAGATCTCCTGGCAGTCGAGTGGTTGGAATTTGGTCGAGTGATTGCTTCGTGGTCGAGTGTCTTGAATCTGTCGAGTGGGATACCTCCAAGTCGATTGAAAGGTGACTTCTTCTAGGGATGTCCTTGGGTAGGGTACTTAGGACAGGTCCATGCCCCTATCCTAGGTACATAGCTTCATCATCATCCACTTAAGGAAAATCTGCTACTGTCCTACAAACCTCTGCACTTGGAGACCCAACAATGTCTACAAGAAGAAGGTTGCATAGTAGACATCAGAGACGTATCACCGGGTGAATCCCTATCCTGACAACGGGCGAATCAGAGAAGGGAGTTTATGGCATTTCATGTCGGGTTGCCCCTGGCTATAAATAGCCGCCCCCACAACCACTTGTTGGTTGGCTGCTCTGAGAGAACCTGACACTTGTCATTTGAGAGCAACCCATCCTCCGACGACCTTGAGAGAATCCTAAGTGAGGAAAACCCAGAGCCAAAGTGATTAAGCATCACTAAAGAGATTGATCTGTGTGATCTGACGTCTGTTACCTTTGAAGACTGTCATTCTTCCAGACGGTTAGGCATCAAGTTCTGAGTACACCAAGAGTCATTATAGTGTGCCGGTGAACAAGTCTGTGAAGGTTTTGGAAGTCTACCTTAAAGACTTACCACGAGTGATTGGGCGAGGACTAAGTGACCTTAGCTCAAGAGGAATACGGTGAGGACTGCGTGTCCTCTGAGTTGCCACTCAGTCGCTTCAACCAGACGTGCAGTTGATGCTGCAACTAGAACTGGTCTACCAAATTGTTGTGTCTTCACCGAGCCAACCTGGTTTCAAATTCATCACCCTCTCTTACATCATTCCGCTGTTGAAGAATTTGTGATCTATCCTCTGACGAATTTGAACTAAAAAATTTCATCTTGCTATCTTTACTTCCTCAGTTCATATTCTTCGTGCTTGTATGATTGCATGTTCTTCACTATTATGTATCATGATTGCATGTATTCTGATTCTGTGATGACTTAGTTTCCTTTGTGTTTCTATTTCTTCACTCTGATCTTCGTCAAATTCATCATAGTTTGACGAATTTCTAAAAATCTCTCATTCATCCCCTCTGGGAGATAACCTGCGCTTTCACTGCCTCCATCTCAATGCATAGGGCATGCGCGTAGTTCTAGGTCACCCAACTAAAAATATGTTATATATCATCAAAAGCATATCATTGATTCATATATGGGAATGTAGTTCCTATTTTTTTGGTTACGTATAAGTTTGAAGATCGTCGTTAATACGCCATGCATGAAAAATTATTTTCCATTCAGTTATTGCACTTATGTTCAATGCATATTTCTACAACTATACATAATCAAATGTAATAAGTAATACGTATTTGTAATTCTGGTTCCCATCTAATGGCAAACTACTTAATGGAGCCAGAGGATTGGCGAGGTGTTCATAGGGATTTCGTTTCTTGGTGGGTCCATGACGGGTGGATGCAGACACGGTTAGGGTCACCGTCATGTAGTGGTTTTGGTTTGGTTTGCGTGCGCCCTCCCACACAATTTGCCGAGTGAGACGCATGAGCCGGACCCGCCTGTTGGCGTCCTTTGGCCTCCGAATAGTTGACTCGCTTGCGTCAGTTGGGCACGTACGCTCGGTTGGCTAGGGATGTTGTATGCCCGGCCGGCCGCATGCTTCATTTGCCAATGGACGTCCGACTCCAGTGACCGGGCACATGGTTCTCAAGTCCCTATGCAATCCTTGAGACCACTGATTAGACAAACCATGTTTCGTCACTAGTAGTGCATTGAGAAACAGTATAGCATAGCCACCTAGGGCTCTCCACAGCGATTTAACGGTTTGAACCGTCAGATTAATTCTTCAACGCTCGTGATCGCCCCGTCATCCCACCCGCGCGTCCCGGCCGACCAACGTTAGCGGGCTGCCGCTCCGAAGACTGACCTGGGCGACATCTCATTCACTGATGCAGCCTAATTTCCGATCCTAAATAGACGGTTGCGATCAGCGCAGGGCTCCGAGGCGCAACTCGCCTCTGATTTGGGCGGACTCCTGCTACAGGCGGCGGCGGTGCCGGCGGCACTTTCTGTGCTATCAGAGACGGTGTCCCGCCGTCGCTGCGTTCCTCCAGCATTCAGATCCTCCTGTTGTGACGCCGCTGCCACCACTTCTAGCCCTCAGCCCTTTCCCCATTGCTATCCCCGTGAATCCCATCCTCCCCAGCGTGCACACTACGGGAAACAAACACACGTGAGACGGTGAGAAAAGTACAAGCGGTGCACGTCCCTTTTCCTTCTACTTCCTCTCAACTTCAATCGATGGGACGTGCGTGTTTTTCTTTGGTGCAGATTAGAGTCTCTGTTTGGTTTTTGAATGTATCTTGTTTACTAATCCTCACATATCAGCACGAGTTTGTCCTATGGTTCCCATGTTCATGCGGCGTATTGACGCCGGGCCTCATTCACTTTCCAACGTAGAGGGTAAATGTTATTTCTTAACTCTAATTTGTTGTTGCTATTTTGTTTCCTTGCAGAGAGATATGTTCAAAGATATCCTCCCATCCTCCCATTCATAGATCTGAAGTATAAGCCCAGGGTTCAAATCGAGGGGACGAGTAAAGCACCTGCTAATATGGTACTAATATTGGCAATACTGTGTTCGACATCATCTCCCCATTATTCATGTTAGAAGTAATCAGGTGACTGTATCTATGATCCTGCTCCCCGTGTTGATTGCAGTTCTCCTGCAGCCTGCAGGTATCAAAGAACTACCCTGCAGGTATAAATACTTAACCTCTTGAGTAGAATATAAGTAGCAAGAGCTTAAATATTTAACTCCTAGGATGTTTCTCTGCTTCGGAATTGGATGTTATCTTTTGCGGGTAACATATATGTGCTTGCACAAAAAAGTAGGTTAAACCGATGCTAAGTATTCAAGCTGACATATGGCCTCTCGGTCTAATTAGAATTGTTCAATTTATATTTATTATTCAACATTTTTCTAATTATTTCATAAATATATATTATTCTTGCGTTAGAATGGGTGGGCACGGCAACGCGCGTCTTCATGATCTAGTGAACATATGTGACAAGAAGGGCCCGCCGGACCCTTTCACATGTTGACTTTTTGTTTTGATTAGGAGGCCTTGACAGTTCTGGTCATGTACCAATACGTATGTAATCGCTTGCAAACTATTCACGAGAAACATCCGTCGAATAACCTAAAATTTCGATTCTATTAGTTGCTTCTCTTCTTAGCTGCAGTTGGTATTTGTGCCAATGGTTGCATTGGTCTCTTCAAAACAGTTCACGTAACTCCCGTCTTATGTTTCAAATAGTTCACTTAACTATCGAGTTTCAGTTGGTTGGCGCAACGGGTGGCCGCTCAAATGGGAATGCTGGCGCAGACTCTGATGGGAAACTGATGGCCTCGAGTCGTCTCTTTTGTTCTGAGTAGAAAGTTTTGATGTATTAGATCATGTAATGTAGGGGTGTCAGGTGTGTGATCGGTCTTCCTATTGCCCTGGTTGTTGGTATCTACAAACAGTTCATGTAACTTCCATCTTATATTCAGTCTCATGTCATCAAAAGTGGATCACCAGTGAAAGCTACGGGAAATGATAATTGCAAGACAAATAAAAACACAACATGAGCATAATCATGCACAGATAGTTGAGGGGGGGGGAATCCTTCAAGTAGTTCGCTTATCTTCTAACCTACAGTTGGTCTTTGCACCAATTGGCGCATCCAGTGAGGTTAAACATTCGTACATAAACAAAAGCAATATATGATAATACCAACTTTCTCCGCCACAACTACTTCACCAAATAATCATCATTATTGCCTTGTCACATGCACAACTTGAATAACATTGATAATCATAATATAGTGCAAGTGTTTTCATGACTCAAGCTAAACAATAAAAACATTTTTGGTCTTTCCATTAGTTCAACAATAAAGCACATAAGAGCCAATCATAAATTTCTTCTCTTCAAAACACAACACATATAAGGAATCTTTTTGAAGTTTTGGATTAACAACTTACACACAAAGACGAAAGAAACTTCAAAAGATTTCGGCAAAGAAAAGCCAAAAAGAACAACAAAAAGAAACCAAATGAAAAATAGAAGAACAGTGAAAGAAGCAATCTTTTTGGATTTTCTTGAAAAATAGAAGGCAAAAAGGAAGTCAAAGAAACACAACAAAAATATTTTAGAGATGTTTTTTTCTTAAAGAAAACAAAAAAGAATGCAAAAGGAAGCGAAGAGAAAATCTTTTTGAATATTTGAAAGTTTAAAAGAGGCGCTCAAATAGAACTTCCAAATAAGAAGCAAAAAGAATGAGGAAATATTTACGTTGTTTTCTTAGAGAACTTCGAAAGGGCAAAATAACCAACCAAAGAAGAACATCGGGTTTTCTTTTTGTTGAATGCAAATAGTAGAAGAAACAAGAGAAACGACAACAAACACAAGAAATATAAAAAAGAATACAAAATAAGGCAATCAAAAACCCAACAAAACAAAGTGAAAAAAAATGAGAAATGTTTTTCCATTTCTTGATTTTCAGCGAATGAAACAAAGAGAAACCAAATATGGATATACAAGTATCATCAAGCTACCATTCGTGTAAAATGTATATGAGAACATGAGCAAAATTTAGGTAAGGAAACATACTTCCCCGAACTTAAGCTTTAGACCTAAGTTTGGCTCACTCCTGCGGGTGGAAATCTTCATGGTCTCCATTATTATTGCGGCATGGCTATATCTCGCCCTTTGTGAGACAGAAGCTCGTCTTGCGTGAGAGGAAGTGGATCGACATATATACATGTTTCTGTAGAGTTTTGTGAACGGTTTTCGAAAGCCTCTATGGACTGGTTCAGACCGGTTTTAGAAGTTTCTGCATGTTTTTTCTATTTTTTCTATTTGTGTTTCATCTTCCTTTTTTTCATTTTTATGATGCATCTGATGTTTGTAAATACGAATATTTTCCATGTACAGTTTTTCTTTCAATTACACGAATAATTTAAACATTTTATTAAAAATTTCACAAACATATCTTTGTAACGCGCGAACATTTATAAAATGTCATGATCATTTTTTAAATGGTAAGAAACATTTTTGTACATTTTATATTATTTTAAATATGACGGACATTTGTTTCAAAATGCATGGAATTTTTTTGAGTGATACAAAACATTTTAAAAACAACTATCCAAACATTTTTTTGCATGGTATAAACATTTATTCAAAATGTCACGTACAAATTTTAGAAACATGTGTTTTTAAAAGATGAAGATCATTTTTGTAAAATCTTATGATATATTTTCATTCAAAATTTACATGAACATATTTTTGTAACTCATGAATTTCATAATATTGTTACAACATTTTTCGAATGGTACAAATATTATTATGAAATTGCACGAACAAATATTACACAATTAGGGAGCATATTTAAATGCGTCATAAACACATTTTATGAAGTGAATTAATTTTTTAAATATATTTATATAGAATATTTGAAAACAAAAACAAAATTAAAAGAAGATAGTAAAATAAAAAACAAAACGAACAAATGTTTGAAAAGGAAACTGAACGAAACGAACCCGAGATAGTGGGCAGGTCCACTTACAGAGGCAGCCTGACGCAAACCCTGTTCGGCCCCTTAAGCGCCACTGCGACCTCTTCTTACTAGTAAGTTTGCACGTGCAACGCACGTCTTAATCGTTGGAAACTGAAATTACATAAGTATAAAATAAAATAAAAGGAGTTTTAAAATATATGAATTAAATGGATGCACAATGTCTTGAGTTCACTGAAGTTGTTTCTTAGAAGAGAGACTACATCTGATGATGTTGTTGCATGGAGACAATAATATATTGTTTAATACCCAGTGCTTAATAAGTTGTAAAAGATAAAAAAATCGAGTTGCGATTGGAGAGTAGCCTTGCACTGTGTTTAGTACATGGAGATGTAATCTTTTGGTCTTAATATCATGGTGTGAGCAATTGATACCTAATCTTAGAAAAAGATATTAATATCATGGTGTAAGCAATTGATAACTAAAATATGAGAAAAGTTCAAGAGATAAAAGTTTGATCCATCGATATGAGATTACTAACCAAATGTTTATATAAATCTGGAAATGGCATGAAATTTCCAGGACTTGATTACATGTTGCGAATACTCAGAACTCAGCTTGATGACTACTAAAATGAAAAAGATATATCCTAGATAAAAATATCAATGGCATTGAACCAGTGTTCTGAAGTAAAATCTTAACACCAACAGATTTTAGGGAGTTCCTTTTTTTACAGTCAAAGGAGCTCACCTATATCGCTCAAGATTACTCAGTTTGAAAAAAAAAGGCAAGATCGTCCGGAGCGGCATTACGCACAGCCTCGGGTCAGTAACTTGCAAGGGTAGCTTTGCAGAGAGTGGTGCATAGAAATTAGCCTCTCTGCAAATAAAAGACAGTACTGAACAAAAATCTGGGCCCAGCTCCTTAATTTCACACAGGAGGCCCATAATCTCTTATCTGTTTTGTTTTCTTGAGTTCCACATCTCTACCCGTGCTTGACAATCAGATTTGAAGGCAACATCGGGCCATTTTTCCCCCTTTGCAAGCTGTACCCCATCTTCGAGAGCAAGTATTTCAGCAAACACAGAGAGTAGAATACTCATACCTCTAAGCAGCGGCTAGCATGAACTTACCTCCAGTATATCTTGCAATTACTCCCGTGGTCACACGAGCATTAGCACCTCAGAACGCCACATCAACATTAACTTCGATAATCTGGATGTCTCCAACTCACATCTCAGCTTGCTAGGATAGGGATAATCTTCATATGGAGAGAGCAGAGAGCAGGTTTCCTGAACCACATCAGGAACCCATTTTGTCAGATTTTAAGGGGCTTCATATAATTTTTGCCTGCTGCTAGGAATTTATTTGTATGTACTGCTGCAGGTGAGATGCTGAGAATAATAATGGATGTTCTACTAAAAAGGTACAGGTTTTGTGCGTTCCAGCAACAGTGTTAGTTCTTGAAAAAAAATGTAATAAGTCGAGGGTTACATTCCTTTGTTTTGATTATCTCTGTCCTCTTTTCTCGTTTCCAAACGAAAGTGCATCTCTCATCTCTGAAAAATGGAAAAGTAGGTTTCATTCTCATTTTTAGATGCAATTTTGTACAGTGGTCGTAACAAGCAATATGCAGTAACAAGCAAAAAAAACAGAGTTTGCTCAACTTGGCAATTCAACGTGCAGGGAGGGGCGTGTTGTGTAGCATTAAAACCATTTATCTTGTGAACGTCACCTAGGAAGTTTTCTTCCAATAACGACACACTGGTCAAGATATACAACAACTCCGTAATGAACATCATTGATGTATATGCCTAGTTAAGTCCTGTTTTGGCAATCAACCTATCTATCAAAATTTGTTAACTGTATCAACATAAGCTCTGCAAATGTGACTAAATCGGTAAAGTATTTATTTCTATAGTGGACAACAAATGAAATTGTTCAAGAGTTAAATAGCATGGCCACCCTTATTAGAATAACCTAGTTTCCTTCACGCAATACATGTAGTGGTAAACATATTGTGCACTGTTCTGTATGCAAATTAAAATAAAAAGGAAAACTCTTTTTTTATCTTGTTGAAAATCTTCACCTTCCTTTAGAAATACATCCTCTGTTTTAGAAAATCTGGGCGTAGAAGTTTTTTTTCTTGAACTTATAGTTAACTCAATAAAGAATGGTGTTTGAATTAGATCTTGGAGTTCTTTTGGCAGATATTTCAAAACCTTACAGATAGCTTAATCTTTTTTGTTAGCTTCTATTTCAGACACAGTGCAGGTTGTTGGACGTTGGGTGCACATATACCTTAGTGAAAGATAAATAGAGAGAGGGGGGAATGCACATATACCTGGCGGATAAGGCGGGGACTTAGGTTATTGTGCGTGTTGTTGTATGGGTGTTACGGAGGATGGCGACGGCGTTAACAGGGTTGGCGGCAAAACTATGCAAGAAAATAAAAGATATATTAGATTCAAAGAGAAGGTGCACTATGCACATTAAAAGAGTTTTTCTGCTAGTCATAGAGCATTATCGACATTGTACTGCAAATAAATTAACCTATCAGAAGTTCTAAATGACCCAAAGTATCAGAGAATAAGGAAATGGGGAGGGCTACATACATATGTCAAGTTGAAAATCTGAAACCAAATCCAAAGCTATAGCACAACCAACTAAAGAAAGCTCGCTGGAGTCAGGCTCGAGCTCAATCCATGCGGCAGGCTACAATATTATGAACACAAAGATTACTACCATATATCAGCTCCACGAGTATTTGTTGTGAAAAACGTATAAGCAGACAACTTTGAAACCTAACAAGACCAGCATTATAAGAATCAAATTAATGCGTACTCCTATTGTCAGAACAAAGCTAACAATACGATGCAATAAAGAAACAAATTGACGCAATTAGTGAGAAACACAATAGAGACTGCTCCTACTGTCACAAGAATGGGTAGCAAAATCTCTCTTTAAGAGAAAAAAATAGGGTCGCAAGCTGAGGAATATCCCTAGCCTTGGGAGGCATATGAAGTTCAGGGAACTTATATGGAGGTAGGGCGATGTCCATACAGGGGGTTGGTAATGCTCAGGTACAAGGGGCTGCTGGTGGAGAGGGAGGTCGGGGAGAGGTCGCCATCTCTGTTCCAGCCGGAGATGATGTTGTAGGTGAACATCGCCGGAGACCGGAGTACCGGAGAGCAAGGGTTAGAGCACCAACCAGGAGTCCGGTGAAGAACGAAGCTGGATCCAACTCCCCTCCACGCACCAAGCCATGAAAGGACCAAAAGAGCAGCCGACACCATCGCCACCGTCGAAGACCGAAGTGGCGGACGCCCAAGGCCAGAGAAACAGGCCCGGCTCGACATCAACAAAGAGTACAGCGGAGATCAACGGAACCCCAACTCGCAGGACCCAGATGCCCAGATCCGAGACCAAAAGGCACACAGCCCCTCATCGACGCCGAGGGTGACGACGGATGGGCGAAGAAGGGGGAGGAGGCGGCGACCCGCGGCGGGGAGGCTCCCGGCGACGGCGGGGCGGCTCTGGCGGGACGGGGGCGGAGGCGGCGACCCGCGGCGGGAAGGCTCCCGGCGACGGCGGGGCGGCTCTGGCGGGACGGGGGCGGAGGCGACGACCCGCGGCGGGGAGGCTCCCGGCGACGGCGAGGCGGCTCTGGCGGGACGGGGCGGCTCTGGCGGAGGCAGCGGTGAGGAGGTCGTGCGGGGGGCGGCGGTCTGCAGAGGAGGAGGTCGTGCGGGGGCGGTTCTTCTTCTTCTTTTTTTTTGACTGCGGGGCGATTAGCGATCGATCGTGGCTTGTTGCGTGGTTGGTAGCGTTAAACACAGAATGATTAAGGGCCATTAGATTTTGATGATGAATGGGTGTGATTGTTTGGATCTGCCCCTTTCTTTCTTTTATAGTAGTAGTAGATAGTAGATAGTAGATTCGGCGCGCTAGGCGATCGGCAGTGCGCACTCCTTTCCCCACTCCCGCCTATTTTTCATTTGATTTTGGCCTAAATTTCTTCTTTTTTCTTATTGAAATAATTTTGCATTTCAGAAGAGTTCCATATTTAATTTTTTTCTGAATTTCGAAAAAATCTCAACATTAAATGTTTGAGGATTCAAAATAATGTTGGCATTCATGAACTTGAAAAAATGCTTGCGAATTCAGAAAAAATATTATTTTGTAGAAAGTGTTAAATTTTTTTAAATGCCCGTGAACAAAAAATATCATAATTTTTTAAAAATATAGCGGAATGCTTATGAATATGAATAATGTTCGTACATTTGAAAATGTTCGGCAATACATTTTCGCAAATTCAAAAAATTATTCCCAGTTAAAAAATGTTTTTAAATTCAACAAATGTTCCCCGGTTTAAAAAAAGTATACCAGTTTTCGCAATAAATGTTTACAATTTTTTTAAAATGTGCATGAATTCAACAAATGTTCACAATTTTGTAAAAAATATTCACGATTTGACAAAAACTTAAAAACCATTCAATAATCGAAAATATAACCAAAATAAAAAAAGGAACATGTAAAAAAGAACAACAATAGAAAAAGAACAAAAATGAAAAAAAGAACTAAAATATGAGCGCAATGAAGCTGGATGTGTTTGGAGACAAAGCGACGATGAGATCCTAGATTGCTTTGTGTTACACACCAGATGGTTAAAGATTGAAGGTCAATGGCCGAGGGCGTTGCAGCCACGTGGATGCTACCATCGAGCAGGCGATGCAATTAACGCCTCCTCTGTAGATCGACTCGGTGTTATGCATGTAGTTCCATGAATTCCGATGTCGTGATCCATCAGCTCTAGACACATGTAGGTTGGTATAAAGCCTGCCTTGAAGATCAATAGGGTGGTCGTGAGAGTTGAAGGGGAAGATGGCAACCTCCTTTTCGCCGGGAAGCACCCTGACTCTTCCATTGTCGTTTGCCTTCCCGCTGCCGGCCGTTACGTCCTTCTCATCGGCTTGTAAGGGCTCATTCTAGGTATGGCGGAGCTTGCTATTAGGGCCAAAAACTCGAAAAGCGGGGGAGCCGCGGTGGGTGATCATCGGAGGCGCAGAGGTAGCCACTGCAGTCGGGGTCATTAGGGATCGTGCGTGGAGTTGTGCACTCTTTCTTTTCGATTGTGGCCTTCTGGGTTATGTTAAGACAATAGGCGAGGTGTGTACATGAGGAACTCCTTTTCCCAAAAAAAAATATAAACAAGAAGGAAACGTGTCGGCGAGGTGGCTTATGAACGGGAGGTTGGGAAGGCTTATAGATGCAATGTATGAAAAATAGGCTCGTACGCATCGAGCATCATGCACGCACCATTTGCACGTACGGTCAAAAACAAAGAATATCACGAAAGCGGGACATTGTAAACATTGTGACGTCTTAATAGAGTTTACGAGATTTTGCCTAAAAACCCGCAAAAGCGGGATGAGATCAAGTGACATGAAACAAAGAATATTACCTTATTTTATTAGTAGGTATAGATATATAGATAAAAGAGAACAAAAGCGGGACGAAACCAATATTAACTCCCGTTATTAGTTGGTAGGGGTAGGTACATGTATAGATATGGGTTAATCCAAGAGTTGAAAAAAGTTTGGACTCGCTTGGGCGGAGAACACATTCACTATGGTTTGGTTTATCTTGTAGTTGGAGTTCTTTGGATTGATTTGCTTCGGGTGTTGCACGTTGATAACCCACAAGTATAGGGGATCAGTAATAGCCTCTTTCGATAAGTAAGAGTATCGAACCCAACGAGGAGCTAAAGATAGAACAAATATTCCCTCAAGTTCTATCGACCACCAATACAACTCTACGCACGCTTAATGTTCGCTTTACCTAGAACAAGTATGAAACTATAAGTACTTTGTAGGTGTTTTTGGATAGGTTTGCAAGATAATAAAGAGAGCGTAAATAAAAACTAGGGGCTGTTTAGATGAAGACACAACTAAGTTAGTTTTAGTAGAGAGCTTTTTGTCACGAGAAATTTATTTGTCCCTAGGCAATCGATAACTAGACCGGTAATCATTATTACAATTTTATTTGAGGAAGAGGCATAAGCTAACATATTTTTTCTACTTGGATCATATGCACTTATGATTGGAACTCTAGCAAGCATCCGCAACTACTAAAGGTCAATAAGGTAAAACCCAACCATAGAATTAAAGCATCAAGTCCTCTTTATCCCATACGCAACAACCCCCTTACCCGGGTTTGTGTTTCAGTCACTCACGCAACCCACTATAAGCGAATCATGAACGTATTGCAACACCCTACAGCGGGAATCCCTCACGCTTGGGCGACACGGAGAGCACCATAGGACAGCACCAATAATAAAAACATGCAACTCAAACCAATCATGATCATCAATTAACCCATAGGACAAAACAAATCTACTCAAACATCATAGGATAGCCATACATCATTGGGAAATAATATATAGCATTGAGCACCATGTTTAAGTAGAGAGTACAGCTAGTAAAAGAAGGGTTACACTGCTGCATAGAGGGGGGAAGAGTTGGTGATGATGGCGGTGATGTTGTTGGTGAAGATTGCGATGATGATGATGGCCACGGCAGAGTTCCGGCGCCACCGGAAGAGAAGGGGAGAGGGGGACCCTTCGTCTTCTTCTTCCTTGACCTCCTCCCTAGATGGGAGAAGGGTTTCCCCTCTGGTCCTTGGCCTCCATGGCGTGGGAGGGGCGAGAGCCCCTCCGAGATTGGATTTGTCTCTCTGTTTCTCTCTGTTTCTGCGTTCTCGTATTCTGCCCTTTCACCGTTTCGTATATATATGGAGATCCCTGACTCCGACTGGGTTGAAACCTTCGCCGAGATTTTTTTTCCGAAAATTAGCTTTCTTGCGGCCAAAGTAGAGTAGCAACCGCCTTACGGGGGGGCCCACGAGGGGGGCAGGCGCGCCCCCTGCCTCGTGGCCACCTCGGGCACCGTCTCGCGTTGATTCTTCCTCCCATATTCTCCAAATATTCCAAAAATATTCTCCGTCCGTTTTTGTCCCGTTTGGATTCCGTTTGATATGGGGTTTCTGCGAAACATAAAACATGCAACAAACAAGAATTGGCATTGGGCACTGGATCAATATGTTAGTCCTAAAAATAGTATAAAAAGTTGCCAAAAAGTATATGAAAGTTGTATAATATTGGCATGGAACAATCCAAAATTATAGATACGACGGAGACGTATCAGCATCCCAAGCTTAATTCCTGCTCGTCCTCGAGTAGGTAAATGATAAAAAAGATAATTTTTGATGCGGAATGCTACCTAGCATAATCTTGATCATGTATCTAATCACGGCATGAATATTAAGACACGAGTGATTCAAAGTAATAGTCTATCATTTGACACCAAAACAATAATACTTCAAGCCTACTAATAAAGCAAATCATGTCTTTTCAAAATAACAAGGCCAAAGAAAGTTATCCCTACAAAATCATATAGTCTGGCTATGCTCCATCTTCACCACATAAAATATTCACATAATGCACAACCCCAATGACAAGCCGATCAATTGGTTCATACTTTTTAACGCACTTCAGCTTATTCAACCCTCACGCAATACATGAGTGCAAGCCATGGATATAACACTATAGGTGGAATAGAATATGATGATGGGGGTTATGTGGAGAAGACAAAAAGGGAGAAAGTCTCACATCGACGCGGCTAATCAACAGGCTATGGAGATGCCCATCAATTGATGTCAATGTGAGGAGTAGGGATTGCCATGCAACGGATGAACTAGAGCTATAAGTATATGAAAGCTCAAACTGAAACTAAGTGGGTGTGCATCCAACTTGCTTGCTCATGAAGACCTAGGGCATTTGAGGAAGTCTATCGTTGGAATATACAAGCCAAGTTCTATAATGAAAATTCCCACTAGTATATGAAAGTGATAACCCAAGAGACTCTCTATACGAAGAACATGGTGCTACTCTGAAGCACAAGTGTGGTAAAAGGATAGTAACATTGCCCTCCCTTTTTTTGTGGGCTTCTTTGGCCCCCTTTTTTATTTAGGCTTCTTTGGCCTCTCTTTTTTTATTGGGTCAATGCTCTAATAATGATGATCATCACACTTTTATTTACTTACAACTCGATATTACAACTCGATACTAGAACAAAGATATGACTCTATATGAATGCCTCCGGCGGTGTACTGGGATGTGCAACGATCTAGCGTAGCAATGACATTAAAAAACGGACAAGCCATGAAAATATCATGCTAGCTATCTTACGATCATGCAAAGCAATATGACAATAAATGCTGAGGTCATGTATATGATGATGATGGAAGTTGCATGGCAATATATCTCGGAATGGCTATGGAAATGCCATGATAGGTAGGTATGGTGGCTGTTTTGAGGAAGATATAAGGAGGTTTATGTGTGATAGAGCGTATCGTATCACGGAGTTTGGATGCACCAGCGAAGTTTGCACCAACTCTCGAGGTGAGAAAGAGCAATGCACGATGCCGAAGAGGCTAGCAATGATGGAAGGGTGAGAGTGCGTATAATCCATGGACTCACATTAGTCATAAAAAACTCATATACTTACTGCAAAAGTTTATTAGCCCTCGAAGCAAAGTACTACTACACATGCCCCTAGGGGGATAGATTGGTAGGAAAAGACCATCGCTCGTCCCCGACCGCCACTCATAAGGAAGACAATCAATAAATACCTCATGCTCCGACTTCGTTACATAATGGTTCACCATACATGCATGCTACGGAAATCACAAACCTCAACACAAGTATTTCTACTAATCCACAACTACCCACTAGCATGACTCTAATATCACCATCTTTATATCGCAAAACTATTGCAAGGAATCAAACATATCATATTCAGTGGTCTACAAGTTTTATATAGGATTTTATGACTAACCATGTGAATGACCAGTTCCTGTTATCTCTCTAAATAGATATAAGTGAAACAAGAGAGTTTAATTCTTTCTACAAAAGATATGCCCACGCTCTAACAAATCTAAGTGAAGCAAAAGAGCATTCTACAAATGGCGGTTTTCTAGGTGAAGATAAACAGGCAATCCAAACTTCAAATGATATAAGCGAAGCACATGAAGCATTCTATAAAGCCATACTCAAAAGATATAAGTGAAGTGCAATGAGCATTCTATAAATCAACCAAGGACTACCTCATACCAGCATGGTGCATAAAAGAAAAGTGAAAACTAAAGCAAAAGACGCTCCAAGATTTGCACATATCGCATGAACGAAACGAAAAAACATACTGATACTTGTTGAAGAAAGAGGGGATGCCTTCCGGGGCATCCCCAAGCTTAGACACTTGAGTCTCCTTGAATATTTACTTGGGGTGCCTTGGGCATCCCCAAGCTTGAGCTCTTGCCTCTCTTCCTTCTTCTCACATCGAGACCTTCTCGATCATCGAACACCTCATCCACATAAAACTTCAACAAAAAACTCGGTAAGATCCGTTAGTATAATAAAGCAAATCACTACTCTAAGTACTGTTGCAAACCAATTCATAATTTTTTTGCATTATAGCTACTATAATATAACTTTTCCATGGCTTAATCCACTGATATAAATTGATAGTTTCATCAAAACAAGCAAACTATGCATCAAAAACAGAATCTGTCTAAAACAGAACAGTCTGTAATAATCTGAACATTCACCATACTTCTGATACTTGAAAAATTCTTCCAAAATTAGGAAAAATAAAAATTTGTATAGAAAGACAGTGCAAAAAGAATCAAAACCATTTGACATTCCAGTAAAAAAAATGTAAAATCGCACACTACAGTCAAAGTTTCTGTCCTACACCGTACAAACCAACAAGCATTGTAAACATCCTAAAGGCAAACCTTGGCACATTATTTTTATAATACAATGGAATTGTACAAGGGGATAATTAATGTTGTTGAAAAGTTTTTGTAATCAAGATTCACAAAGTGAAAGGACATGCGGTGCCCCCATGTGTGGTTTTGGTAATTAATGACATTCTCTATGGACTAATGGTTGCATTGAGTTATATTTGAAGGATTTGTCCATAGGCATTTCTTAAAGTCCATGTGTTGGTTTCAAGGTGTTTATGTGTTGACCAAGGTGCTATTAAGGAATTATCCAAAGATTGGTCATGTGAGTGTTGAGCTTATTGCAAGCATGTCTTGAAGAAGAAGATTGTGTGATCATTCATGTTTACCTTCAAGACATCATCCAAACGAAGAGAGTTGGAAAGATTCAAGGTTGGTCAAGACTAAGTCAAGAGTGAATCAAGTTGATCAACTCACAAAGCGTAAAGGATGTACCGAGAGGGATCAAGTGATCCCATGGTATGGTAAGCATTGTCCATTGCACTTTGTGTACTAACCCATGGTCTATGTGAGAGTTCTGTGTGGGGTTAGGTACGTGTCCATGGGTTTGCGTCAAGAGGAAGATATCATACAACCCATGGAAAGGATGACATCAAGTGGTGATCGTCATCAAGATTGCCGTGTGCAAGTTTAGGTGGAGCATCACGAAGAGATCAAGTGCTTCAAGCTTGTCGTCCATTATGGTGACAATGGACTTGTGAAGATGAGCCGAAGAGTGGCTCACCCATAATGGACTATGAGGGAGCAATCTTCTAGTCTTCATTGAGCCAACGCAATCAAGAAAGGTGGTCCAACTTGAGGGAGTCAAGATCGTCATCGTCTAGCTCAAGTGGACCATGTGCAAGGCAAAGGTTTGCCCTTGATAGGTTTTCTATTTTAACGGTCTCATGGTGGTAGTTGGGAGACCGGGTTATAGGATCGTTTGCCATACTATCAAGGGGGCTCTCAAGTTGGTAGCTTGATCATACCGTTAGTAGAGAGCTCAAACCATTGCATCCTTGCATCATGTTTCTTGGTTCTTGTTTGGTTCTCTTTGTGAGTCTTAGAGCTTATGGTCATCTTGATGACAGGCTTGAGTTCATCGAAAACGGAGTTCGCATGCGTCTTCTATGATGTTTTCGGTGTTGGAGGTTTTACCGGTCTTATCCGAGGAAGGGTTCTCACCATTTTCTTATGGTCCTTTTCTTATTTGCTTCTTATTGTTATTTCTATCAAGATTGTGTTAGCCCTTGTCTCTAGCTTTCCAACAAACTTGGTTTCATCGAATTCGGAGTCCGTTTTGCAGAAGTTGTGGTAGTTTTGGTGTTCTCGAAAGGCTGCAGCGGTACTACCTCGGACAGAAGCGGATGTAATTTTTTACTACCGCCCTTGGGAGCGGTACTACCGCGGCTACTTCCGTGGCTACTTCCGCTCCGGACCAAAAACTCGTCCCAAGTCCATCAGAAGTAGGCACACATGTATTTTTTTAGTACCGCTACCCCTAGCGGTAGTACCATGAGGACGAGCGGTAGTACCGCTCTGTGCGGGCTGTGAGTAACGTTTGGATTTTTTTCCCACCTATAAAATGGGGTCTTCTTCCCCAATGAACTTTATCTCTTGCGCTCGTGTTCTTCCCCCATTGTTGACCTTCTTCGAGCTTGCTAACTCTCAATCCCTCCATGGATTCTTGCTAGTTTTTGAGGGAAAAGAGAGAGGAGATCTAGATCCACACTTCCACCAATCACTTTCTCCTCTATGTGAGGGGGAACCCATTGGATCTAGATCTTGGAGTTCTTGGTGTTCTTCCTCTCATTTTGCTCCCTAGCATTAGTTGCTTCGGTGGGATTTGAGAGAGAATGACTTGGGCACTCTGTGTGCCCTTGACATTGCATTTGGTGCATCGGTTTGAGTTCCCCATGGTGATACGTGGAAGTTACAAGTTGAGAAGCTTATTACTCTTGGGTGCTTGGTGCCCTTGAGCTTGTTCCTCTTGGGTGTTTGGGCGTCCTAGACAGTTGGTAGCATTCGGAGCTCAATCATTGTGGTGTAAAGCTCTGGGCAAGCGTCGGGGTCTCCAATTAGGTTGTGGAGATCGCCCCGAGCAATTTGACGGGTACCGGTGACCGCCCCCAAGGGTTGCCAAAGTGTACGGGTTCGGTGACCGCCCCCAAGGGTTGCCATTTGTACGGGTTCGGTGACCGCCCTCAAGGGTCCCTTAGTGGAATCACGACATCTTGCATTGTGCGAGGGCGTGAGGAGATTATGGTGGCCCTAGTGGCTTCTTGGGGAGCATTGTGCCTCCACACCGCTCCAAACGGAGATTAGCATCCACAAGGTTGTGAACTTCGGGATACATCATCGTCTCCACGTGCCTCGGTTATCTCTTACCCAAGCTCTTTACTTATGCACTTTACCTTGTGATAGCCATATTGTTTCTTGTCATATATCTTGCTATCACCTACTCCCTCCGTCCCATAATGTAAGACATTTTCTGACACTAGTGTAGTGTCAAAAAACGTCTTACATTATGGGACGGAGGGAGTAGTAGTTTATCTTGCTTAGCATAAGTTGTTGGTGCACATAGGTGAGCCTAATTGTTGTAGGTTTTGTGCTTGACAAATTAACCGCTAGGTTTATTCCGCATTTGTTCAAGCCTAAACCGTAATTATTTTAAAGCGCCTATTCACCCACCTCTAGGCGACATTCACGATCTTTCACAAAGTTTCTGTGAGCATGAACAAAGTTCAAGGCTAGCTCCCACTTCAACAATGCTCGTCTATCTCACTTTCACTTTTCTTTTTGAAAAGTTTTGGGTTTCCCTCTTTATTTTTTTGTTTTTAAACTTTATAAAAGCACACAACAGAAATAAATGACTCTCTAAAACTTCCGGGTTGTCTCCCTAGCAGCGCTTTCTTTAAAGCCATTAAGCTAGGCATATAGTGCTCAAGTAGTGGATCCACCCGGATCCCAAGGTATATCAAAGCCAATTTTAATTAGCAATGATTTGGCATTTAGTAGTGAGCACAAGGCAACATATATCAGGCAACAACGAAGTCTAACTCTCTTCCTATGCATTGGCATGTCATAAAAGAACAATTCATGCACACAAAGTAAAGGCCAATGCATATTATAAACAGTTTCTTGCAATTTTATCATGTTGGAAACATAGAGAGGTGGAGATGTAGTTCCTATATCATAATAATTGCAAGTAGGAGCAGCAAGCACATGCATATTATATTCATCAAAATCATCATGTGCAACGGTAAAAGGCAACCCATCAATATAATCCTTAATAAAAACAAACTTCTCCGATATAGTGTAGTTGAGAGAATTCAAGAAGATAATAGGACTATCACGCGTGGGTGCAATAGCAACAATTTCATGTTTAACATAAGGAACTATAGCAAGTTCATCTCCATAAGCATAATTCATATTGGCATCTTGGTCACAAGCATAGCAAGCATCATCAAAAAGGGATATTTCAAAAGAATCAACGGGATCATAACAGTTATCATAGCAATCATCCTTCGGTAAGCGCGAAGGGAAATTAAATAATGTATGAGCTGGAGGGTTACTCTCATTAGAAGGTGGGAACGGGTGATCAATCCGCTCTTCCTCCTTTTGTTCTTCGCTCTCCTCCTCATCTTTTTCATCCAATGAGCTCACAGTTTCATCAATTTCTTCTTCCATAGATTCCTGCAAAATATTAGTCTCTTCTTGAACAATGGAGACTTTCTCAATAAATGCATCAATATCAGAATTGAATTCATAATTGGCATAGCAATATTTAAGGATAGCTAATTTTTCAGGTCTATAAACAACATCATAAAGATTTTCAAACTCTTTGAACATAGATTCAATTTCATAAGCACCCATAAAAGCAAGAAATTCTTCTATTTGTTCCACATCATAGTAATCATATATACCTCTAGCATAAGAAGCCAAGGTTTCATTATCATTAAATTCGCATGAAAAGGGAAGGTGTGGAGACTTCATCCGAGAGCAACAAGTATAATCATATCTCAAGCATAGTTGCCTAGCATACCACTTCAACATATGAATTTGATCCCATAATAGTTTCCCTTTTTGAGTCAAGCGATAATCCTTAAAGTATTAACGTTGATCCAACGTGTCTCCCATTACATAATTGAATGGGGTTTTCTCGGGATTATCAAAGTAGTACATAATATCTTTCACATAATGAGCATCGAGGGTTTTAGGAGGTTCCCCATCTCCAGGAGTAGCAAGTACACCTAATTTTTTGGTATTTCATGTTCCATATCCAGAACTAAAGATAAAGAACAACTAAGACCAACAAATAAAAATTACTTAGTGATAAAGCAAACAAGCACACACGAGAATATTCACCCCACGCTATTGATCCCCGGCAACGGTGCCAGAAAAAGGTCTTGATAATCCACAAGTATATGGGATCAGTTATAGCCGCTTTCGATAAGTAAGAGTGTCGAACCCAACGAGGAGCTAAAGGTAGAACAAATATTCCCTCAAGTTCTATCGACCACCGATACAACTCTATGCACGCTTAACGTTCGCTTTACCTAGAACAAGTATGAAACTAGAAGTACTTTGTAGGTGTTTTTGGATAGGTTTGCAAGATAATAAAGAGAGCGTAAATAAAAACTAGGGGCTGTTTAGATGAAGACACAACTAAGTTAGTTTTAGTAGAGAGCTTTTTGTCACGAGAAAGTTATTTGTCCCTAGGCAATCGATAACTAGACCGGTAATCATTATTGCAATTTTATTTAAGGGAGAGACATAAGCTAACATACTTTTTCTACATGGATCATATGCACTTATGATTGGAACTCTAGCAAATATCCGCAGCTACTAAAGATCATTAAGGTAAAACCCAACCATAGAATTAAAGCATCAAGTCCTCTTTATCCCATACGCAACAACCCCCTTACTTGGGTTTGTATTTCAGTCACTCACGCAACCCACTATAAGCGAATCATGAACGTATTGCAACACCCTACAGTGGTGATCCCTCACGCTTGCGTGACACAGAGAGCACCATAGGACAACACCAATAATAAAACATGCAACTCAAACCAATCACGATCATCAATTAACCCATAGGACAAAACAGATCTACTCAAACATCATAAGATAGCCATACATCATTGGGAAATAATATATAGCATTGAGCACCATGTTTAAGTAGAGAGTACAGCTGGTAAAAGAAGGGTTACACCGCTGCATAGAGGGGGGAAGAGTTGGTGATGATGACGGTGATGTTGTGGTGAAGATTGCGGTGATGATGATGGCCACAACAGCGTTTCGGCGCCACCGGAAGAGAAGGGGAGAGGGGGCCCCTTTGTCTTCTTCTTCCTTGACCTCCTCCCTAGATGGGAGAAGGGTTTCCTCTCTGGTCCTTGGCCTTTATGGCGTGGGAGGGGCGAGAGCCCCTCCGAGATTGGATCTGTCTCTCTGTTTCTCTCTGTTTCTGCGTTCTCGTATTCTGCCCTTTCATCGTTTCGTATATATATGGAGATCCCTGACTCCGACTGGGTTGAAACCTTCGCCGATATTTTTTCCCCGAAAATTAGCTTTCTTGCGGCCAAAGTAGAGTAGCAACCGCCTTACGGGGGGCCCACGAGGGGGGCAGGTGCGCCCCCTGCCTCATGGCCACCTCGGGCACCGTCTCACGTTGATTCTTCCTCCCATATTCTCCAAATATTCCAAAAATATTCTCCATCCATTTTTGTCCCGTTCGGATTCCGTTTGATATGGGGTTTCTGCGAAACATAAAACATGCAACAAACAGGAACTGACACTGGGCACTGGATCAATATGTTAGTCCTAAAAATAGTATAAAAAGTTGCCAAAAAGTATATGAAAGTTGTATAATATTGGCATGGAACAATCAAAAATTATAGATACGACGGAGACGTATCACACGTGTCGTCCTATCATCTAGGCTAGTTTTAGTTTGGACGTCGAATGTACCCATAGTAGCTAACTTTTTTAGGGGTTCGAGAGTAACTAGCTAGGTGGTTGCTCAACGACGTGGGCTCAATGTCGCCATCTAGTAGTACTAGCTTCGGCCACTTTTAAACATGGCGTGAGAGACATTCGAAACGGCCCAACGCAAGAGGTAATGACCTGAAGTTAAGTTTAGTCCCATATCGGCTGGGTGAGATGGTTTTGACCAGCTTATAAGGGATGACATGCACCTTTTGTTGAGTAGTGGAGCACATGCATGAAGAGACAACTAACACACGTGCACGTATAGCGCGTGCACTCACATGAATATTCGCGGATTGTACGCGATTGATATGCGACTTGAGACTTTGAAAATTTCAAAGAGGCGTTCAAATAGAACTTTCGGAGAAGAAGCAAAAAGAATGAGAAAATATTTACGCCATTTTCTTAGAGAACTTTGAAAGAGCAAAATAACTAACCAAAGAAGAACATGGTGTTTTCTTTTTGGAATGCAAATAGCATAAGAAACATAAGAAACGACAGCAAGCAAAACAAAAAGAAAAAAGAACACAAAAGAAGGCAATAAAAACCAAACAAACGAAGCGATAAAAACAATTTTTTTTGGTTTCTTGATTTTGAACGAATGAAACAAACAGAAACCAAATACGGATTTACAAATATCATCAAGCAACCATTGATGTTATTAATGTATATGAGAACATGAGTGAAATGTACCGAAATTTTATTATTGATAATTAATATTCCAGTAATTCTGAAACTAATAAACATTAAAATAGGAAGGACGCTAGGAATAACAGCATCCAAGGCTGGATGCCAGTACCAACAACGTCCAAGGCTGGACGCTCTTATAAACAGCGACCACTGTTTGGTTCGACCAGACCCCGCCTGGCTACCTCCGGCCTTCGACTTGTACCCTCAGCCACCTCCACATGATCAAAGCTAGACTCCGTCACCTCTAGTCCACCGAAAATGGCGCTCCAGCAACACACACCCTTCTTTCGCTCACTGTTATCCCTCTTTGCCAATTGCCATTGTCGTGCCTCTCTTGCAATGGTGATCCGTTGAACCCCCTTGCCGCCGGGGCCCCAGCTGTCCAACTCCGGCAGTTATATCCTCCTCAGGAAGGACCACCCCTACCTCTTCCCTATTATGCTCGGAGTCATCTCTAACAACACTGACTACTAACACATCATCATGAGCCCTCTCTCCACCCTTGTCGCTCTCCTACACTAGGCACGCGCAACGGTGTGGGTGGATGTGTTGTGAATTTGTGCGTGAATTTTTGTGCATGTTGCCGTGAACTCAAGTTGTTTTCTATCAAAAAAGGCTCGCACCCCGCTTTATAGATAAAGCAACTATCATACAACTCGATGCATACAACTCGCACCACACCACATACACCCGGGCAAGGACATAACAATGCAAAAAAAAACAGCGATACCACCACAACCCACTCCAAGCTCGCAACAAGAATACGAAGAGAGTTCCGCGAGAAGCTGTCGGAGTGCTCGACAGAGGCGTCACGAAGAAACGATGTTGCGCCCGACGAACCGTGGACTCCAAGACAGTGCCTTTAGGAAGGGTACGACACTAGAGCACCGGCACCGCTGATCCAAAAAGATCATGGTTTTCACCTGGAGCAAACGAAAGGAGGAGAGTAGCCACAACGCCGCCTTCAGGAAGGTAACGACGTCCATGGCTGCCGCCACCGCAGGCCTTGCGCAAGCCATACAATGATTACCCTCTGGCATGCACTCTCTGCCTCCGAGACCACCATTGGTCGCCGAACACCGGACACCATGCCTCCTGCATGCCCATGGCAGGGGGCGCCGTCTGTAGCCCGTGCCGCCATGCCCAGCAGCCCACGCCGCCCGCTAGCCGTCATGCCGCCGCCACGACACCGTTTCTGGCCGCTTCGGTGCACCACCGCGCCCGTTGTCCAATGGGGCGTCCATGCCTGCCCAAACTGGGCCGCGCCCGACCTCCTATGGATGGAACAGAAAACATCCCCGCCGCTGCCTACGCTGATGGGGCGAACATGCCCTCTGGCAACGACTATGGAGGAGGGAGAGGGGGAGGGGGAACCCCAATGACGATGGCTAGGGTTAGCCTCTGGTAGCTCGAGGGAGCGACCCATATGGGAGAGGGGAAAGAGGGGAGGTTTCCTGACTAGCTCACCGCTCGAGTTGTTTTCTTAGTTGCAAAGGAGTGTACCGGAGCACACTGTCCATGGTTGAATCGCTGGAGGCTTTCGCCCTCAAGGCAGCCCAGAAAGCAATTAAGTCACAAGTGTAGAATGCGCAACTAGACTTGCCTGCGACAATTTTGGTAGCTAATGAGTAAGAAATACATACATTCAAGTGTTGTAAGACGATTTTACGTCTAATTTGGCAAAAGCAAATTGTGCTAGAATGGTACAAATGGGTGTTTCAGTGATTAGTTATCGATGCCTTAAAACCATCACAAAATATCTAAAACTCACATATTAAATCTAAAATACTCTTAGTATAGTTAAATAAAAGCACCTGATCGAACCACATAATTGGACGCTGTTTATAATAGCACCCAGCTATGGACGTCATTGACAATAGCGTCCAGCCTGGACGCCGTTGTACATAGCGTCCTTCCTATTTCTCAAATTTTGGCCCACCCATTATCAATTTTCTAATTGTTGCAATACTAATTACTATCAATAAAAAAATCGGTGAAATGTTGGTAAGGAAATATACTTCCCCAAGCTTAGACTTTACACCTAAGTCTAGCTCATTCCTACGGGTGGATATCCTCATGGTCTCCATTGTATCGCGCAAAGGCCATATCTCGCCTTTTGTGAGACAGAGGCTCATCCAGCGCGAGCGGAAGTGGGTGGACATATGTACATGTTTGTGTAGAGTTTTGTGAATGTTTATCGAAACATCCTATGGACTAGTTCAGGCTGGTTTTAGAAGCTTCCGCGTGTTTTTCTGTTATTTCTATTTATGTTTTTTTTTCATTTTTCCGATGTTTGTAAATACAAACATTTTCCATGTACAGTTTTTGTTTCAATTATACATACATACATACATACATACATACATACATACATACATACATACATACATATATATATATATATATATATATATGCACACACACACATCGTATAAATATTTATTTTAAAAATTCTCAAACATATTTTTGTAACACGTGATTTTTTTAGAAAATGTCATAAACATTTTTAAACGATACGAAACATTTTTTACCTTATATATTTTTTCTGAATATGACTGACATTTGTTTTGAAATGCGTGCACATTTTTTTGAATGATACAAAACTTTTTCAAAACAACTATCCAAACTTTTTTCTACATGGTATAAACATTTATTCAAAATGTCGTGAACACATTTTAGATACACGTGTTTTAAAAATATGAAGAACATTTTTGTAAAATCTTGTGTTTTTTTTCACTCAGAAATTTCATGAAAATATTTTTAAAACTCATTAATTTGTTAATATTATTACAACATTTTTCCAATGGTACAAATATTATTCTGAAATTACGCGATTAAATAATCTACAATTAGGGAACCTATATTAAATGATCATAAACACATTTTAAAAATGAAATGAATCAATTTTTGTAATTATTTATTTACCATATTTTAAAATAAAAACAAAACTAAAAGAAGATAATAAAATATAAAAAGCCAAAAAATGACTCGAAAGAAAACTGAACGAAACGAACCCGAGATAGTGGGCCGGTTTACTTACATAGGCTGCCTGACCCAAACCAGTGCAATCTCTTCTTAATAGGGGCGCGAGGCAATCGGCAGCGGGAGAGTCGGGAGCAACTAGTTAACGAGCGCTCCTTCGAGAGCCTCGCAGCGATCAGCGCCACTTGGCGCGCTCTCAGCCATTTGCCACGTGTCGCGCTCTTTGAATAAACGGATCTACGAAAAAAGAGAAAACTCCCAGGTTGCGACAAGTGGCGCGCTGCATGTGCGCCACTTGTCGCGGCCTGGGAAAGTGGAGTTGATGTGGACATGGCCTTTATGGATACAACCGAAAATATTATCCTCATATAAAATAATCAGGTTATTTCTGTTAATAATTATTATATAAATTATTATTTTGTTACTTCCGAATAGGAATACGACACTTTCTTTTATTATATGCAGGATTACGGAAGACATGCACAAACCTTGCGTGAAGATGCGAGGACTAACTGAGCGATGTTCGAGGGAGTCAAACAACACCAATAGACATGCATATGTTCTCAAGTTTCAACATCCATGAGATGCTTATGTCAACCAACGGCAGTATCATAAGTCATTGCATGCATGGCTTCTACCACAACAACCAGCCATCCATCATGCATACTACGTGCACCTTGACAAAGGCACGAGGGTGACACAAGTTGGTTTTTACTTCATGGAGCAAGAGAAGCAACGTGATGGGCCTAAGGATTTTTTTTATTGATATGCTAGTAGTACAACTATGGGCTGACCCATATGTTTGGCCTCTATACGGCCGTCTATCCAAAGTAGCCACGACGTTCGCGAGATCAACAGATAAGGTGGCGGCCGTACTAATAAATAGCTATTCTAGATTAGGGTTTAGACTCGGGTTTTATTGTATTGTTTAGCCATCGCTACAATTTCGCATCTACGAGACATGTATGACTACCGCCTTGTCAGATCCACAGTGGAACCCCAACTTTTCATCTAGTTCGTGTGCTCAGTTTATTATCCGCAATTTCAGTTGCAATTCACATTTGTTCTTGCCGGTTCTTCAGTTGCTTGCAGGAACTCGAATCTCGTTGTTCAGCTTGATCGTGCCTACGGCAAGGTCAATAACCATCGGAGATTGGTTTAGCGATTGTCGAGGCGTATCGTTGGGTACGATATAGCCGGATCGTCAAGGTCAAAATCCACCAAATCGATAATTATCCCTACTCTCATCGAAAGATCGGGCCGCCGTCACATCAATTGGTATCAGTTTTCAGGTTCATCGATGAGAGATTTACAGTTTTATTAGATTAGTTGTTTTCTGTCCCATAAACCCACGAAAAAGCCAAAAAAAAATTAGATTAGTTCATTCATTACACCTACCTTTTTAGCCTTTAGCAATTTTTGCATCGCTTATTTGCGTAGTTGAATTTTTGGTTGCATACATCCTAGAATTAGTGCTGGTTTAGATTAGTTTGAAAGAAAATTGTCTACTAGATCGCACTTGTTTTTGTCCACCATATTTTCTGCCGCAAATTCATCGGTAATCTAGAGGAAGAAAAAAAAAACAAGTTTGCATCGTTTTGCACACGTACAGGCACTGCTCCACAACAGTACTTCGAACCAGGTCAACTTGCGCCTGTGTACGTGCATCCATACACACATCGCGTTTCGCGAGCTGCCAGACATCCCAGCACACACAGTCTGGTCCTTAGCGTGGCTTCACACCAAGCAAGACACAAACCATCAGACATCCAGCCGTGTCAGTCTGTCTCCACGCGCGACACGCCCACCGATTTCCATTAGGCTGTGCCTGTGTATTAGTACTAGTCCACGCTAATCTCCAGACTCAAGTGCTTGTAGCTAGCTCTCGTTGCACCTATCCAGTAGCCTTGCATCTTTTTTATCTCTTGTGACTTAAATTGTGTCTGTGATTTCTGCTAGCAATTGGCCTGTCAAAAAAAGGAAAAAAAAAGAAAAAAAGAAAAAAAAAGGAAAAAGAAGAAAAAAATAGAAAAAAGAAAGAAAAAAAACGTTGCAAAATTCAGGCCGGCTAGTATCTGCTTTGGGCTGTTTGCCATTGAGGATTTTCCTTTTGTTGCTACGCACTTGACACTTCACCATTTATCATCTGTTTCCAGACGTGTACCTCACTTATATTTAGCTATTTAGAGCTCTCAAATTTTCATCGGTTTCCATTCACTTGTTTCAGTATCTGGGCTTAGATTGTTTTATCTCTTACTAGTCGACTGCCAGCACTAGTTAGGAGTTTGAGCAATTATTCAACTTGCACTACTTTTTGCTAAATTGTGCCACTGATATTGTGAGTTGAGGAAACCTTAACCAAGCTCCACTTCCTATATTGTACCTTGTTCGGTCGACTTGGCAATCGCTACATCCAACGTTTGATAACTTTTGACAGCGCCAAAGGCCGACAACCACTGCAGCACGGTAAGAACTGGTAAGAGCTTGGTAATTACTAGAGTGTTGAGAGATTTTTTCCCACCACCTCCGAGTAGTACCATAGGAACATTACACTTGTGATTTTGTTTTTGTATGGTACTAACCATGGCAGATTCTAGAGCGGTCAACGGTTGGGTTGCGTCTATTGTGGGAGATGCATTGCCACATTTTGATACAAATCACTCTTACCCACCACAAAAGGTACAACGACTGTCACATGCTCTACATCATGGTAGAAACACACATCATCAGGTTACTTCTTTGCCAAATTTCGAGGGTAAATATGACCCTGATTCATATATTGATTGGGAAATTGAGGTAGAAGAAATATTTGGTAGCCATGATTTTTCTGAGCATAAGAAACTAAATGATGTCGCTAAAAGCTTTTTCGGTTTTGCTTCAGTTTGGTGGAGGAATTATTGCAGGGAAAATATTTGTAATAAACCTACTACTTGGAAAGCTTTAAAACTCGTTATGCGAAACCGATTTGTTCCTTCATACCATGCTAGTGATTTGCTTAGAAAATTGCAACGTTTAGCACAAGGCAATGACACCGTTGAAGACTATTATCATAATTTATGTATTGCTTTGTTTCGTTGTGGCATCGAAGAATGTGAAGAAGCTACCATGCATAGATTCTTAATGGGATTAAACCATGATGTTTATGATATACTTGTGCACAAAGAATATTATTCCATCAATGATTTGTTCCGTCTTGCTTGTAAAGTTGAACAAAATATTAATAGACACGTACTTGAGATAAAGAAACACACGGTGAAACACCCTACACGAAGTTTTGTTTCGGTTACTTCTTCTCATGCGAAAAATGCTATGGTTGTTGGACCAAATGCAACGAGAGCCACAACACTCCGAGCTTGTGGCATGATGCCACTGACAATACCTACATCTTCTGATATAGCCATCGAAGGTAATAAGAAAGGTATTGAATCTACCCTTCCACATGAGATTGTTCCATGTCATGCTAAATTAAAAGCTTCATGTGTTGAGTTGAATGAAATGCCATCTGTTTTGATCACGCAATTTGTGATGGATAATTGTGTTGCTACATTGGATAACTTGTGTGATCAAACAACCGACACACCCATTGATTTGAGTGCACGCAATGAATTAAAGGCCATTGATATTGAACCATGTGACTTACTAATTAAATCTAGTTTGGATCACGTACAATTATTGGTTAAACCTGATGAAGTATTAGCTAGAATTTCTCATGCTAATTCTTTGTATTATGTTTTATCGAATCCACCTATGTCTTTGTCACATGCGAGAAATAACATAGTTGAAATCACATGTTTGAGTTCCGTGAAAAGTATTGATGCACCTAATCTTACTTTTAACTTGATTGGTGAGGATTGTGTAGACAATGAATTTTTGGTGCATAGAATTTGCATCACATGTGATGATCTTGCTAGCTTGAAAGATAATATTAATAATCCAATGCTTGATCATTTTAATATGACCTCCAACATTGTTGTTGATTACATGTCAAATAGCATATTGCATGATTGCTTATCTACACATGCTAATTTCGATAAACCTAATAGTTATCTACCTATCTTGGGATGGTTTAATGATAAACATTACAAATTGGATGACATAAATATGTGCTTCACTTATATGTGCAAACTAAGTTGTAATACTTCACCTTGGTATATTTCTTGTGCTAATTATTTGGACTTTCATCTCATATCATATGCTAATTACTCATGTATCAAGACATTAATAGTGCAACAACAGAGAGAAGTTAAAATGGATGACTTATAAATATACCACCTATACACCTTGTCTCTTTTGTTAGTCTATTTTCAGATTATCCAAAGCCAAGGACAGCTTTGTTTTCAAGAAAGGGAGAATGATGTGGACATGGCCTTTATGGATACAACCGAAAATATTATCCTCATATAAAATAATCAGGTGATTTCTGTTAATAATTATTATATAAATTATTATTTTGTTACTCCGAATAGGAATACGACACTTTCTTTTATTATATGCAGGATTACAGAAGACATGCACAAACCTTGCGTGAAGATGCAAGGACTAACTGAGCGATGTTCGAGGGAGTCAAACAACACCAATAGACATGCATATGTTCTCAAGTTTCAACATCCATGAGATGCTTATGTCAACCAACGGCAGTATCGTAAGTCGTTGCATGCATGGCTTCTACCACAACAACCAGTCATCCATCATGCATACTACGTGCACCTTGACAAAGGCACGAGGGCGACACACGTTGGTTTTTACTTCATGGAGCAAGAGAAGCAACATGATGGGCCTAAGGATTTTTTTTATTAATACGCTAGTAGTACAACTATGGGTTGACCCATATGTTTGGCCTCTATACGACCGTGTATCCAAAGTAGCCACGGTGTTCGCGAGATCAACAGATAAGGCGGCGGCCGTACTAATAAATAGCTATTCTAGATTAGGGTTTAGACTCGGATTTTATTGTATTGTTTAGCCATCGCTACAATTTCGCATCTACGAGACGTGTAGGACTACCGCCTTGTCAGATCCACAGTGAAACCTCAACTTTTCATCTAGTTCGTGTGCTTAGTTTATTATCCGCAATTTCAGTTGTAATTCACCTTTATTCTTGCCGGTTCTTCGGTTGCTTGCAGGAATTCGAACCTCGTTGTTCAGGTTGATCGTGCCTACGGCAAGGTCAATAACCATCGGAGATTGGTTTAGCGATTGTCGAGGCGTATCGTCGGGTACGGTATAGCCGGATCGTCAAGATCAAAATCCACCAAATCGATAATTATCCCCACTCTCATCGAAAGATCGGGCCGCCGTCACATCAGGAGTGCTCTTTGCAACGAGTACTCCTTAATTAGTGATTTCGGGGAGAGTCAGCGCCTTCGGCGCGCCCACGCTGCTGCGTGGACGGGCCGACCCAACACGCGGGCTTGACCGAAAGGAATAAAACAGAAAAAAACATCGCGTGCTAGAAGAATCGAACAGCAACCACCTATTCTGCAGTACAACAGGTTAACCACTCGACCACTCAAGCAGAACTGCTAGATTGCATCTTTTTCTTCTTTTTATTGTTTCATTTTTCCTTATTTCCTCTTTCCTTTTTCCTTATTTCCACTTTTTTTCCTTTTTCCTTTTTTCCTTCTTTTGTTTTCTATTTCTTCCTTATCTGATGACATTTTTCAAATTTGTAAACTCTTTTCAAATCGATACACTTTTCAAATTCAAGGAAATTTGAAAAAAGTTCATCAGATTTGAAAAAAGATCATAAATTTGAAAAAAAGTTCATCAAGTTTGAAAATGTTCATAAATTTTGAAAAAAGTTCATCGGATTTGATAAAAAGTTAATCACATTTGAAAAAAGTTCATCGATTTTGAAAAAAAAATCATCGAACTTGAAAAATGTTCATCAAAATTGATATCTTTTTTACTGAAATTTAAAAAAGTTTGTCCAATTTGAAAAAAAGTTCATTGAATTTGGAAAAGGGTTCATCAAATTAGAAAAAATTTCATCAATTTTGGAAAAAAATCATAAATTTAAAAAAAGTTCATCGATTTTTTATACAGAAAACCATCAATTTAGAAAAACGAATTTAAAAAACGCACGTTTATAAAGAACAAAAAAGAAAAAAGAAAACCAAATTAAAACCGCCGAGGCAATGACCACGAACCAGGAAAAACCCGGTTTGGAAAGCTTCCCAAAACCAGGGTAGTCCCGCGGCTGTTCGGAACAAAGAAAAACAAATAAGTTATGTATCACTAGTACTCCTTCCGTCCGAAAATACTTGTCATTAAAATGGACAAAAATGATATATCTAAAACTAAAATATATGTAGATACATCCCCTTTTATTCATTTTGATGACAAGTATTTCCGAACAGAGGGAGTAGTTCGATGGCGAAGTGGTTACTGTCCCCGCAAGAAAAAGATGAAGATTTGCTCGCGATTTCGAGTTTTGCTGGGCGCGCACCAGTTTTGGACCTTTTTATTGTAAAGACAGATTTTGTAAAAACTCTATCTGGGCCGGCCCAGCACGAGAGCGCTGCAGGCGCCCGTTAGCAAAATGCTCTATAACTGGCGCCTGCAACCCCAAATATGGTTTGCCATCGGCAGCGTGCACTCCCTTCCCCACGCCCGCCCTTTCGGGCCATCCCTTGTGGGGGCGCCTCGTTTTCATTTGATTTTTTCGACTAATTTTCTTCTTTTTTCTTACTGAAATAATTGAGTAATGTTCATGCATTTCAAAAATGTTCGGGAAAATGTGATCGTGAATTTAAAAAATTGTTCCCCAGTTAAAAAAATGTTTTTTAATTGAACAAAATGTTCCCCGATTCAAAAAAAGTTTACCAGTTCCGCAATAAATGTTCACATTTTTTCTAAAATGTTCATGAATTCAAAAAATGTTTAAAAATTTGTAAAAAATAACCATAATTTAAAGAAAACTTAAAAAACGTTCAATAATAAAAATTATAACCAAAAGCAAAAACGAACATGTATAAAAGAACAACAACAAGAAAAGAACAGAAATGAGAAAAAAGAACTGAAATACAAGCGCAGTGAGGCTGGACGTGTTTGGAGACGCGACAACGATGAGATCCTAGATTGCTTTGTGTTATGCACGAGATGTTTAAAGATTGAAGGTCAATGGCTTAGGGAGTTGCAGCCATGTGGATGCTGTCGTCGAGCAGGCGACACAATTGATGCCTTCTCTGCAGATCGACTCGGTGTTATGCATGTAGTTCCATGAATTCCGACGCCGTGGTCTATCAGCTCTAGACACATGTAGGCTGGTATAGAGCTTGCCTTGAAGATTAATAGGTTGGCCATGAGAGTCGACAAAGGAGAAGATGGCAACCTCCTCTCCGCCGGGGAGCATCCCTACCTCTCTTTCTGTTGCCGCCTGCCTTCTGGCTGCTGGCCGCCACGTCCTTCTCGTCAGCTTGTGAGGGCTCATTCTAGGCATGGTGGAGCGAGCTATTAGGGCCAAAGACTCGAAAAGCGGGGGAGCCAGGGTGGTGATCACCGGAGGCACAGAGGTAGCCGTTGCAGTCGGGGTCATTAAGGATCGTGCGTGGGGTTACCCACTCTCTCTTTCCGATTGTGGACTTGTGGGTTAAGTTAAGACAATAGGCGAGGTGTGTAGGTGAGGAATTCCTTTTCCCAAAGAAAACATAAATGAGAAGGGAGGTGACTTACGAACGAGAGGTTGGGAAGGCTTATAGATGCGATGTATGAAAATAGGCTCGTACACACCAAACACCATGCACAGATCGTTTGCACGCACGGTCAAAACCAAAGAATATCATGAAAGCGGGACAGTGTAAACATTGTGGCATCTTGATAAAGTTCATGGGATGCCTAAAAACCCACAAAAGCGGGATGAAATCAAGTGACACGAAACCAAGAATATCACTTCATTTTTTAGATAAAAAAGAACAAAAGCTGGACAAAACCAAGAATGTTACCTCCCTTCGTTAGTAGGTAGGGCAGGTACAGGTATAGATATGGGTTAATCCAGGAGTTGGAAATAGTTTGGACTCGGTTTGGGCAGAGAATACATTCACTTTGGTTTGGCTTATCTTGTAGCCGAAATTCTTTGGATTGATTTGCTTTGGGTGTTGCACATGTCGTCCTATCATCTATGCTAGTTTTAGTTTGGAGATCGAACTTTCCCACCTTTAAACGTATCCATAGTAGCTAGTTTTTTGTTGAGGGGTTTCAGAGTAGCTAGTTAGGTGGTCACTCAATGACGTGGGCTCAATATTGCTAGCTAGTAGTATTAGCTTTGGCCACCTTTAAACGTGGCGTGGGCTACAAGAGACATTTGAAACGGCTCAACTCAAGAGGTATTGACTAGAAGTTAAGTTTAGTCCCACCTTGACTGGGTGAGGTAGTTTTGACCAGCTTATAAGGGATGGCATCCACCTTTTGTTGAGTAGTAGAGCACATGTATGGAGAGATAACTAACACAAATGCACATATCGCACGTGCACTCGCGTGAATATTCACGGATTATACGCGATTGATATGTGACTTAAGACTTTGAGGGCAACTTTAATTCGTAGGATTGCAAAAACACAGGAATAGAAAAACGTAGGATTGAAATGGCATGTCCATTAGATCCCTATAGGATTTGAGTTTGTTTGATTGTGTCATGGAAAAAGCAAAGGATTTCTTCCAAGAGATTGGAGTGGATGTTAGAATTATTGTGAAATGTAGTACAAATAAATCCTCTGGAAAAAATCCTACAAGATTCAATTCTACGAATCAAACGACCAACGTAGGAAAAATTTCTAAGAATTCTAATCCTTAAAAAATCCTATGGAGATCCTTTGAATCAAAGAGACCCTAAAAGTTTCAAAGAGGCGTTCAAATAGAACTTCCAAAGAAGAAGCAAAAAAGAATAAGGAAATATTTACATTGTTTTCTTAGAGAACTTCGAAAGAGCAAAATAACCAACCAAAGAAGAACACTGTGTTTCTTTTTCTGAATGCAAATAGCACAAGAAACATAATAAACGACAACAAACAAACTAAAAATAAGAAAGAACACTAAAGAAGGCAATAAAAGACCCAACAAAACAAAGCGACAAAATGAGAAATGTTTTTTGGTTTCTTGATTTTGAGTGAATCAAACAAACATAAACCAAATATGGATATACAAATATCATAAAGCAACCATTCATATAATTAATATATATGAGAACACGAGTGAAATGTAGGTAAGGAAATATACTTCCCCAAGCTTAGGCTTTACACCTAAGTTTGGCTCACTCCTACGGATGGAAATCTTCATGGTCTCCATTTTATCACGCCAGAGCTATATCTCAACCCTTTGTGAGACAGAAGCTCGTCTAGCGTGAGCGGAAGTAGATCGACATATATACATGTTTGTGTAAAGTTTTGTGAACGGTTTTTGGAAGCTTCTATGGACTGGTTCAGACCGGTTTTAGAAGCTTCCGCGTGTTTTTTCTGTTATTTCTTTTGTGTTTGATATTTTTTCAGATGTACGTGATGTATGTAAATACGGACATTTTCCGTGTACAATTTTTCTTTCAATTATACGAAGAATTTTGTATACATCTTATAATTTTTATTTAAATTTCACAAACATATTTTTGTAACGCGTGAACATTTTGTAAAATGTCCTGGTCATTTTTTAAATGGTATATTTTTTACATTTTATATTTTCTGAATATGATGGACAGTTGTTTCGAAATACGTGGACATTTTTCTGCATGGTATAAACATTTATTCAAAACGTCATGAACAAATCTTAGAAACACGTGATTAAAAAGTATGAAGAACAGTTTTATAAAATCATGTGATATTTTTTCACTCAAAAATTTCATGAACATATTTTTGAAAATCACGAATTTTGAAATATAGTTACAACATTTTTCTAATGGTACAAATATGATTTAGAAATTATGCGAACAAATATTCCACATTAGGGAACCTATTTTAAATGCGTCCTAAACACATTTTAAAAATGAAGTGAATTAATTTTGTAATATATTTGTTTGAATATTTCTAAATATAATTTTTAAAATAATATAATAAAATAGAGAAAACGAACAAATGACTGAAAATAAAACTGAACGAAACGAACCCGAGATAGTGGGCAGGTCCACTTACAGAGGCTGCCTGACGCAAACCCGTTGGCCCCTTAAGCGCCAGTGCGACCTCTTCTTTCTTATTCGGCGCGCTAGGCGTTCGGCAGCGCGCACTCCCTTCCCCACGCCCGCCCTTTCGGGCCGTCCAAAAATGTGCGGGGCGCCTTGTTTTTCATTTGATTTTTGGCCTAATTTTCTTCTTTTTCTTATTGATATAATTATGCATTTCAGAAGAGTTCCATATTTAATTTGTTTGCGAATTTCGAAAAAAATCTCAACATTATGTTTGAGGATTCAAAATAATGCTGGCATTCATGAATTTGAAAAAAATGCTTGCGAATTCAGAAAAAAATCATTAATTTGTAGAAAGTGTTCAAAGTTTTTTAAATGACCGTGAACGAAAAATATCATCATTTTTTTAAAATATAGCTGATTCAAGAAATGTTTATGAATATGAATAATCTTCATGCATTTAAACAATGTTCGGGCCAAACGTTTTCACAAATTTCAAAAATTATTCCCCAGTTAAAAAATGTTTTTTCATTCAACATATGTTCCCAATTCAAAATAAAGTTTACCAGTTTCGCAATAAATATTCACAATTTTTCTAAAATGTTCATGAATTCAACAATTGTTCAAAAATTTGTAAAAACAGATTCACTATTTGAAAACACTTTAAAAACATTCAATAATCGAAAAATATAAACAAAATAAAATGAACATGTAAAAAAGAACAACAATACAAAAAGAAGATAAATGAGAAAACTAGAACTAAAATATGAGCGCAGTGAAGCTGGACGTGTTTGGAGACGCGATAGCAATGAGATCCTAGATTGCTTTGTGTTACGCACGAGAGGTTTAAAGATTGAAGGTCAATGGCTTAGGAAGTTGCAGCCACGTGGATGTTGCCGTCGAGCAGGCGACGCAGTTGACGCCTTCTCTGTAGATCGACTCGGTGTTATGCATGTAGTTCCACGAATTCCGAAGTCATGGTCCATCAGCTCTAGACACATGTAGGCTGGTATAGAACCTGCCTTGAAAATCAATAGGGTGGTCGCGAGAGTTGAAGGGGAAGATAAGCACCCCTGCCTCTCTTTCCGTTGTCGCCTACCTTCCTGCTGTTGGCCGCCACGTCCTTCTCATCGATTTGTGATTTGCTTTGGGTGTTGCACATGTCGTCCTATCATCTAGGCTAGTTTTAGTTTGCACTTTAAACTTTCTCACCTTTAAACGTATCCAAAGTAGCTAGCTTTTCTTTAGGGGATCCAGAGTAGCTAGCTAGGTGGTCGCTCAACGACGCGTGCTCAATGTCGCTAGGTAGTAGTACTAGTTTTGGCCACCTACACGGCATGGGTTACAAGAGACATCCGGAACGGCCCAACGCAAGAGGTATTGCCCACAAGCTTAGTTTAGTCCCACCTCGGCCGAGTGAGGTGTTTTTTACCAGCTTATAAGGGATGGCATCCACCTTTTGCTAAGTAGTAGAGCACATGCATGATGAGACAACTAACACACATGCACGTATAACGCTTGCGCTTGATTGAATATTTATGGATTTTACATGATTGATATCGACTTGAGACTTTGAAAGTTTCAAAGAGGTGTTCAAATAGAACTTTCCCAAGCTTAGGCTTTTTACCTAAGTTTGGTTCACTCCTATGGGTGAAAATCTTCAAGGTCTCCATTGTATCGCGCTAGGGCTATATCTCGCCCTTTGTGAGACAGAAGCTCGTCTAGCGTCAGCGGAAGTGGGTGGAAATCTTCAAGGTCTCCATTGGTTCACTCCTAAGAATAATTTTTTATACATCTTATAATATTTATTTAAATTTCACAAACATATTTTTGTAACTCGTGAAAATTTTATAAAATGTCATGATCATTTTTTAAACGGTATATTTGTTTACATTATATATTTTTTTGAATATGACGGACATTTGCTTTGAAATGCGTGGACATTTTTCTGCATGGTAAAAAAATTTATTCAAAATTTCATGAACAAATTTTAAAACACATGCTTAAAAAATATGAAGAACAGTTTTGTAAAATCATGTGATATTTTTCACTCAAAATTTCATGAACATATTTTTGAATCTCATGAATTTTGAACTATAGTTACAATTTTTTTCTAATGGTACAAATATTATTCCGAAATTACGCGAACAAATATTCCAAATCAGTGAACTTATTTTAAATGTGTCATAAACACATTTTAAAAATAAAGTAAATTAATTTTGTAATATTTTTCAAATATTTCTAAATATAAATAAAATTAAAAGAAGATAATAAATAGAGAAAAACAAACAAATGACTGAAAAGAAAACTGAACGAACGAACCCGAGACACTGGGCCGGCCACTTACAGAGGCTGCCTGACCCAAACCAGTGCGACCTCTTCTTATTCGGTGCGCTAGGCGATCGGCAGCGCGCACTGCCTTCCCCACGCCGCCCTTTCGGGCTGCCCCATGTGCGGGTCGTCTTGTTTTTCATTTGATTTTTTGGCCTAATTTTCTTCTTTTCTCTTATTGAAATAATTCTACATTTCAGAAGAGCTCCACATTTAATCTGTTTTGTGAGTTTTGTAAAAAAATCCCAACATTAAATGTTTGAGGATTCAAAATAATGTTGGCATTCATGAATTTGAAAGAATGTTTGCGAATTCAGAAGCAATTAATTAATTTGTAGAAAGTGTTCAAAATAATTAAAAAATGCCCATGAATGAAAAATATATCTGATTCAAAAAATGTTTATGAATATGAATAATGTACATGCATTTCAAAAATGTTCGGCAAAACATGTTCATTAATTTCAAAATTGTTCCCCAATTAAAAAAATATTTTTTTAATTCAACAAATGTTCCCGGATTCAAAAAAAGTTCACCAGTTTCGCAATAAAAGTTTACTAGTTTTGCCATAAATGTTCACGAATTTGTAAAAAATATTTGCGATTTAAAAAAACTAAAAAACCGTTGAATAATTGAAAATATAACCAAAATCAAAAGCGAACATGTAAAAAGAACGACAGTAAGAAAAGAACATAAATGAAAAAAAGAACTAAAATATGAACGCAATGAGGCTGGACGTGCTTGGAGATGCGGCAACGATGATATCCTAGATTGCTTTGTGTTACGCACGAGATGGTTAAAGATTGGAGGTCAATGGCTTAGGGAATTGCAGCCACGTGGATGCTGCCGTCGAGCAGGCGTTGACGCCTTCTCTGTAGATTGACTCGGTGTTATGCATGAATTCCGACATCGTGGTCCATCAGCTCTAGACATATGTAGGCTGGTACAGAGCCTGCCTTGAAGATCAATAGGGTTGCCGCGAGAGTAGAAGGGGAAGATTGCAACCTCTGTTCCGCCGGTGAGCACCCCTGCCTCTCTTTCCGTTGCCACCTGCCTTCCCGCTGCCGGCCGCCGCGTCCTTCTCATCGACTTGTGAGGGGTCATTCTAGGTATGGTGGAGCTTGCTTTTAGGGCCAAAGACCCGAAAAGTGGGGGAGCCGGGGTGGGTGATCACCGAGGCGCGAGGTAGCTGTTGCAGTCGAAGTCATTAAGGATCTTGTGTGAAGTTTCCCACTTTCTCTTTTCGACTGTGGCCTTGTGGGTTAGGTTAAGACAATAGGCGAGGTGTATGCGTGAGAAACTCCTTTTCCCAAAGAAAACGGAAACGGGAAGGAAACGTGTCGGTGAGGTGACTTATGGACGGGAGGTAGGCAATGCTTATAGATGCGATGTATGAAAGATAGGCTCGTACACACCGAGCATCATGCATGTATCGTTTGCACGTACAGTCAAAACCAAAGAATATCACCGAAGCGGTACATTGTAAACATTGTGGCGTCTTATTAAAGTTCATGAGATTTTGCCTAAAAAACTGCAAAAGTGGGAGAAGTCAAGTGACATGAAACCAAGAATATTACCTAATTTTATTAGTAGGTATTAGATATATAGATAAAGAAGAATAAAAGCGGGACGAAACCAAGAATACTACCTCCCGTTATTAGTAGGTAGGGGTAGGTATAGGTATAGATACGGGTTAATCCAGGAGATAGTTTGGACGTAGTTGGGTGGAGAACACATTCACTTTGGTCTACTTTATCTTGTAGCTGAATTCTTTGGAGTGATTTGCATTGGGTGTTGCACATGTCATCCTATCATCTAGGTTAGTTTTAGTTTGGACATTGAACTTTCCCACCTTTAAACGTATGTAGAGTAGCTAGCTTTTTTAGGGGTTTCAGAGTAGTTGGCTAGGTGGTCGCTCAATGACGTGCGCTCAATGTCGCTAGCTAGTAGTACTAGCTTTGGCCGCCTTTAAACACGGCGTGGGCTACAAGAAACATCCGAAACGGCCCAATGTAAGAGGTATTGCCAGAAGTTAAATTGTCCCATCTCGGCTGGGTGAGGTGGTTTTGACCAGCTTATAAGGGATGGCATCCATCTTTTGTTGAGTAGTAGAGCACATGCATTGAGAGACAACTAACACACATGCACATATAGCGGCACTCGCATGAATATTCGCGGATTGTACGCGATTGATATGAGACTTGAGACTTTGGACGCTTGGCGCGCCACCACCCGTCTCTCTTGTTTTTATTTTTGCCTTGCTTCTGACAGGCCTACCAGCATCAACTCTGCGGTTTAGAACAATAACATGTGCATATAACTTATAGATATGATCAATCTCATATTTTTTATTTTTATCCTGGTTCTGTCAGGCTTCACTCTTTGTTGGACTCCACTATCGGGGTAGGGATGATTCTGGAGCTGTGCGGGCTATTGTTGGTTAGCTCTTGGATTTGTTGTTTCTATTCATGGCATCTAGATAGCCGACGGTTTGCATGCTGTCCGATGGCACAACGCAATTGCAAGCGTTTTTGTTCTGGGCATGCTTCACTTAAAATGCTACACTTACGGGCTGAATCCTATGGGATTAAGCCTACAGACTCATGTGGTATGCAGCCATGCAGCAGCGGGAGACAATTTCAAAGCGAAAGTTAAGTCTTCCAACTTTGATGACAAGTTTCATGGTTATCATTATTCTTTATAGCATACGTGTCATCATCATAATCATCATAGATAGCAACTTTATTATCATTGTCAATTGAAGCCTCATCCAAAATGGTGGATTCATCACTAAATAAAGTCATGACCTCTCCAAATCCACTTTCATCATTATAATCATCATAAATAGGAGGCATGCAATCATTATAACAAATCCGCACATCAAATCTTGGGGGACTAAAAATATCATCTTCATCAAACATAGCATCACCAAGCTTATGACTTTGCTTATCATTAGCATCATGGATATTCAAAGAATTCATACTAACAACATTGCAATCATGCTCATCATTTATACCAAACATTCTATTGAATTCTTCTTATATCAATTGAGCACAATTTTCCTTTCCATCATTTTCACGAAAGACATTATAAAGATGAATAATATGATGCAACCTCAATTCCATTTTTTGTAGTTTTGTTTTTATAAACCAACTAGTGATAAAACAAGAAACTAAAAGATTCAATTGCAAGATCTAAAGATATAACTTCATGCACTCACCTCCCCAACAACGGCGCCAGAAAAGAGCTTGATGTCTACTACGCAACTTTATTCTTGTAGACACGTGTTGGGCCTCCAAGCGTAGAGTTTTGTAGGACAGTAGCAATTTTCCCTCAAGTGGATGACCTAAGGTTTATCAATCCGTGAGAGGCGTAGGATGAAGATGGTCTCTCTCAAACAACCCTGCAACCAAATAATAAAAAGTCTCTTGTGTCCCCAACACACCAAATACAATGGTAATTTGTAATCTCATAGTCATAGGAACATGCATAAGTTATGAAGAAAGCAATAGCAATAAATTAGACGATCATAGTGCTAAGCTAACGGATGGGTCAAGTCAATCACATCATTCTCTAATGATGTGATCCCGTTGATCAAATGACAACTCATGTCTATGGCTAGGAAACTTAACCATCTTTGATTAACGAGCTAGTCAAGTAGAGGCATACTAGTGACACTCTGTTTGTCTATGTATTCACACATGTACTAAGTTTCCGGTTAATACAATTCTAGCATGAATAATAAACATTTATCATGATATAAGGAAATATAAATAACAACTTTATTATTGCCTTTAGGGCATATTTCCTTCAATTTGACATTAGCTCACTTGATGAATGGAGAACCCAAGCCTATGGGAATGCCAAGTTGTTTAAAGAAAAAGTTAAAAGATGGCATGATAAGCTACAACAGTGTAATGTAGGTGATCATGTTTTGCTATACAACTCTTGTTTAAGATTTTTGTAGGAAAACTTCTCTCTAAATGGGAAGGCCCTTACATTATCGAGGAGGTCTATCGTTCCGGTGCCATACAAATTAACAATGCTGAAGTCACAAATTTGAAGGTGGTAAACGATCAAAGAATCAAACATTAGATCTCAGGTACTCCCATAAATGTTGAGACCAATATAATTGACACCGTAACACCGGAGGAGTACATAAGGGACACTTTCCAGAATGTTTCAGACTCTGAAAAGGAATAGGTATGTGGTACGGTAAGTAAACCGACTCCAAGACGTTTCCACTAGCAAATTTTCTCCGTTTTGGAATATTTAAAAAAATAGGAAAATTAAAAGTAGTCCGAGAGAGACACAAGGCCACCACAAGGGTGGAGGGCATGCCCTACCCCCTGGGCGCGCCTCCCGACCTTGTGGTTGCCTCGTGTGCCTTCCGGACTCTGTTTTCTTGCACGATACTTCTTTTGGTCGGTAAAAATTCATTATATAATCTCCTGAAGGTTTTGACCACGGTACCATGACAAAACCCTCTGTTTTCGTTTGCATTGTTTCTGCAGCAGATTTGGAGCATGATGTCGTCACATGATTCGGAGGGAGAAAGTTACATGGATGACTACATCACAAACCCAAAAGCATATGGGGATGTGGAACATTATGGTTGGACCACGGAGGAAGAAGAAGACTATGATCCAAAAGGGAAGGAGGATACAAGCTCCGATGAAGAGGACGATCCACTACCTCAACCTGGCGATATGCATGTGGAGTTCAAGAAGTACAACCTCCCTAAGGTCCAATCCATCCCACCACGTTTTTCGCATGACAGCAAGGCGGCATTATGCAAAAAGATAATGAAACTCGAGCTCGAGAATGAGAATCCGAGGTAGGAAAATTTTAACCTCAAACGCAAGCTAGAGAAGAAGAATTCAACAACTCCATCATCACCCCCTTCGAAGATATAAAGCTAAATACATGGGTATGGGCACTCCCCTTGGCAACTGCCAAGCTTGGGGGAGTGCCCCGGTATCGTATCACCATCACATCTTTATCTTTATCGTTTTTCTTAGTTCGATCCTTTGGTTATATCTTGATCTAGTAGAGTAAAGTTTTTATATAGTATGATCTAGCCTTGAGTTTTGCTTTATGTTCCCTCTATGTAATCGAGTCCGTGAGTTATATAATAAAGAGTAGTTTTGAGCGAAGGGCTTTGCTTTCTTGCTATGATCTCGAGGGGATTAAATAAAATAAAGAATAAGAAGAAATAAAAAGATAATATATTGATCTTATGGAGAGTAATGACTTCACATATAAAGAGTATGATGAATACAATTTATTGATAGTTGACAAACATAGTTTTGGTCATTGTTGCAATTCATAGGAAGTAATAAAGAAAGAGAGGTTTACATACAAATATACTATCTTGGACATCTTTTGTAATTGTGAGCACTCATTAAAATATGACATGATAAAAAGATGATGTTGGACAAGGAAGACAACATATTGAGTTATGTTTTCTTATATCCGAATAGAAGTTATATTTTTTTGGATCATCCAACATGTTGAGCTTGCCTTTCCCCCTCATGCTAGCCAAATTCTTTGCACCAAGTAGAGATACTACTTGTGCTTCCAAACATCCCTAAACCCAGTTTTGCCATGAGAGTCCACCATACCTACCTATGGATTGAGTAAGATCCTTCAAGTAAGTTGTCATTGGTGCAAGCAATAAAAATTGCTCTCTCTAAATATGTATGATCTATTAGTGTGAAGAAAATAAGCTTTATACAAACTTGTGATATGGAAGAAATAAAAGCGGCAGACTGCATAATAAAGGTCTTTATCATAAGTGGAAATATAAAGTGACATTCTATTGCGCTAAGATTTTATACATCCAACCCTAAAAGCGCATGACAGCCTCTACTTCCCTCTGCGAAGGGCCTATCTTTTACCCTTATGCAAGAGTCATGGTGATCATCACCTTTCCTTTTTATACCTTTTCCTTTGGCAAGCTCTATATGTTGGAGAGAATCGGATATATATATATATATATATATATATATATATGTATATATATATATATATATATATATATCCACTCGGATGTAGGTTTTCATAAAGCATTACTGTTGACATTACCCTTGAGGTAAAAGGTTGGGAGGTGAAACTATAAGCCCCTATCTTTCTCTGTGTCCGATTGAAACTTTGAACCCACAAGTATCGCGTGAGTGTTAGCAATTGTGAAATATTATATGATAGTTGATTATGTGGACTTGCTGAAAAGCTCTTGTAAATTGACTCTTTCCAATGTTATGATAAATTGCAATTGCTTCAATGACTGGGATCATATTTGATAGTTTTCAATAAAGTTTCTGAATCATGCTCTACCTTGTGAGCGAATTGTTACTTTAGCATAAGAAAATTATATGACATTATATGTTGTTGTTCTAAAGATGATCATGATGCCCTCATGTCTGTATTTTACTTTATCGACACCTTTATCTCTAAACATGTGGACATATTTTCGATATCGGCTTTCGCTTAAGGACAAGCGAGGTCTAAGCTTGGGGGAGTTGATACGTCCATTTTGCATCATGTTTTTATATTGATATTTATTGCATTATGGGCTGTTATTACACATTATATCACAATACTTATGCCTATTCTCTCTTATTTTATAAGGTTTACATGACGAGGGAGAATGTCGGCAGCTAGAATTCTGGACTAGAAAATGAGCAAATATTAGAGACCTATTCTGCACAACTCCAAAAGTCCTGAAACTTCACGGAGCACATTTTTGGAATATATAAAAAATATTGAGCGAAGAAAGCACCAGAGGGGGCCACCAGCCAGCCACAAGGGTGGAGGCCGCGCCCTACCCCCCTGCGCGCGCCCGCTGACCTTGTGGGCCTCCTGGCAGGCCTCCGGCGCCCATATTTGGCTATATGGTGTCTTTTACCCTGGAAAAAAAATCAAGAAGAAGCTTTTGGGATGAAGCACCGCCGTCTCGAGGCGGAACCTGGGCAGAACCAATCTAGGGCTTCGGCGGAGCTGTTCTGCCGGGGAAACATCCCTCCGGGAGGGGGAAATCATCGCCATCGTCATCACCAACGATCCTCTCATCAAGAGGGGGTAAATATCCATCAACATATTCACTAACACCATCTCCTCTGAAACCCTAGTTCATCTCTTGTATTCGATCTTGGTCCCAAAACCTAAGATTGGTACCTGTGGGTTGCTAGTAGTGTTGATTACTCCTTGTAGTTGATGCTAGTTGGTTTATCCGGTAGAAGAATATATTTTCAGATCCTTAATGATAATTAATACTCCTCTGATCTTGATTATGATTATGCTTTGTGCGTAGTTACATTTGTTCCTGAGGACATGGGATAAGTCTTGTTATAAGTAATCATGCGAATTTGGTATTCGTTCGATATTTCGATGAGATGTATGTTGTCTCTCCTCTAGAGGTGTTATGTGAACATCGACTACAATGACACTTCACCACTATTTGGGCCCAGGGGAAGGCATTGGGAAGTAATAAGTAGATGATGGGTTGCTAGAGTGACATAAGCTTAAACTCCAGTTTATGCGTTGCTTCGTAAGGGGCTGATTTGGATCCATATGTTTCATGCTATGGTTAGGTTTACCTTAATTCTTCTTTCGTATTTGCGGATGCTTGCAGGGGGGTTAATCATAAGTGGGAGGCTTGTCTAAGAAAGGATAGCACCAAAGCACCGGTCCACCCACATATCAAATTATCAAAGTAACAAACGCGAATCATATGAGCATGATGAAAACTAGCTTGACAACAATTCCCATGTGTCCTTGGAAGTGCTTTTCTTTATACTAACAAAAATGCCCGTGCGTTGCAATGGAATAAAAAAATTGATGTGCTTTGCTGCCAAGCAAACGTCAATTATCATTAATCAGGTTGGCGATGTAAAGAATAAGTTTGATGATGACAAAAATGAAGGTTCAATTAATAATATGATTCTTTGGGGCTAAAACATGGGACATGAATCCTAGCCAACTAATCGAGTAAACAACCTTATATTTAGATTAACGTATTGATAATAAAAATATCGTACACGTAATGTTTATCTTGAGTTATCTTCAGAAAGTAAAAATGTGGTATACTTCGTCCAGCATCCAAGCGTGCATGTTTCTGTCGTGTATGCTAATCGATAAGTCTTATCATATAGATGTTCTACCTTATATGCAATATTCTCAATGTATTCATAAATTAATCTAATTATGCTACTGTAACATCCCCAAATTTTCAATTTGGAATGTTATACATAGGTTATTCATGCATATCATATTTTATTGCATTTTCGTTGGCGATTCTCAAAATTCTAAGCAACTCAAGGACCCGCAGGGAGAGTTGGGGATTTCACGATTTCCATATTTGAATTTTATCAAATATTGAAACAAGGATCACTTTGGTTTTAATTTATTTTCCCTTCGAAAATATTTCATATCAATATATATATATATATATATATATATATATATATATATCAAATATGAGAGGAGATATTGGAGGAAAAATATTAAAATCAAACATTTGATTTTATTCGGATTTTATTGCAATTTTATTTGAATTAGGAAAAATACGTGTTTTTAAAAATTGCATTATAGGCCCAAATAAATGTTCACTCTGTCCGGCATATTTTTAGAGGACGGGGAAAATTTATTTCAGGATTTTTGGAGTCCTTTAGTATTTCTTTTGTTCGTTTTTCTACGACACGTTTAAAAAAAAGTGAACCAACTCCAGGCCGTGTCCGGCTAGGACGCCTAGAACGGCTGGCTTTATAAGCCGAGCCCACGACCCCGAGGCCCATAGAGCCGCCAGCCCTGCCGAAACCCTAGCCCGCCGCAAGCTCCCCCCGCCGCCGTGCCGAGCCGCCGCCTTGCCGCCTTGCCGCGCCGTTGTCGCGTCCCCGCTGCCGCCCTGCCGTCTTGCCGCCCCGCCGCCGGAGCCAGCCGCCGCCACCGCCGACCTCGCCGAGGTAGCCGCCGCCGCCGTGCCGTTCGTCGGTTTTTTTCTCGAAAACCGTTCGGTTTTTTTGAAACCCTAGATCTCGTTTTTTTATTAGATCGAGTTTTCTGTCGGCTTATTTATTTTGCGGACGTTCGTTCGTTCGTTCGTTCGTTTAAACGAACGCCGTTCACCCGTTAGTCACAGACAGCGAACGTTCGTTCTTTAGCCTGTTCGTTAGTTTTCTTTTTCCAGGGTTTTTCGCGATTATTTCCGATCGCGATTTCTGACCTGATTTTCGTTTTACTTTATCTTTTCGCTCGTTTGTCGGAATCAGGCGATTCAAGCGCCTAGATCTTTGTCTCGAAGCCCTCTTTCTGTTTAACCAACTTGAACAAGATTTTGGTACTGTAAAATTTGACTTTAGTCCAGATTAGTAATCAGATCTTGTTTCTTTCGCAGTTTGAGTTTCGTTGCTCCGTTTGATTTGATTCTTTTTGCAAACCGGAGTTCTTAAGTTGAACTTTCTAGTTAGATCTTCTTATTTGAGTTTTACCTATGCATATTTGTTGATTGGTTATGTATGTTATTGTGTGTTTGCAATAGAATTCCAGGAGTGCGAAGCGTGCTACTACGAGTCACTAGGTTTTGCGGATCGTCAGCAAGGCAAGTAACACATTGATCATACTCTTTTATACCTAGTTTTTATGCATTAGTTCCAGTCCTCAAACACTGCATGATTAGGATGTGATTAACTTGTGGGTTTGGGAAGTAGATGATGAGGTAGAACCTATTGCCCTGTTTATTATCAAACCCTGGGAGTTACTTCTACGTTATGCTATTATTGCTATGCTATGCTCGTAGGATTGGGTGAGTGAATCCATGATAGATGTGAGGTTGTTAATTAATGGTTCAACTTAAGGTGGCAACTTTAATACACATCTGGGTGGATTGCTTGTTTGGGCACCTGGGAAATCGAGTGTTGTCCTAGGAGATCCCGGGGATATACCGTGTGATCCTCCTATGGCCCCCCACCCAGGCTCAAACGGATCATAAGATTGTTCATGCTAGAAACTTCCGTGTGCATCCACAATCCATTATGGGCTCTGGCATAGTTGAGTATGTTGTGTGACCTCTTTCAGTGGTGGGCTAGCAGATGTAGAGGGAAAGTAGGTGTAATTGTCCACCGGAGTAAAGAGTTAATGCTTCTGAAAGACTGTGTCTCGGTCATCCGTTTCTCAAACATCATGTAGTGCTAGAAATCCAACGGAGGAGATCGAGTCTTGTGGGGAAAAGTGTGCAAACCTCTGCAGAGTGTACAAACTAATCATGATTAGCCGTGTCCCCGATTATGGACATCTTGAGTATCTAGTACTTGGATTATCCTATTGTATCTCATCACTCTAATTTAATTTGTTGGGTCGATAATTACTTTTAATTAGGATTGAGTTAGAGGTACCTTCTCAATGATGTTTCAACCACCATGATAGTTAAATAAAACTTATTCCTTTGTTGTAGGGAAAAATTGGCTTTTCGCAAAATATATAACCATATAGCCTCCACCAGCCATATATGCATGTAGTGATAGCATTTATCTGTTCATTGCTCTACTGTGTTATATTGCCAGCATATTCCATGTGCTGACCCGTTTTCGGGCTGCAACGTATCATGTTGCAGACTTTTCAGACGAGGAGTAAGGTTCGCTAGGCTGTTGTCATGCACTTAGCTATGCCGTTGGAGTTGATGGACTCACTTCATCTTCCAAGCCTTCCGCTGTTATCGTGTTAGATGGCCTTAAGCCATATTTATTCTAATAAGTTCTCTTTTGAGACATCCGATGTAATAAGTGTGTGATTGCTACTCTGTTATAAATCCTTCGAGTACTGTGTGTGTCAGCATTACCGATCCAGGGATGACACTGAAGCACAGAGACTTGACCGCCTGAGGTCGGGTCGCTACAGCTACAAATAAGCATCAGAATATATGTGTTGTTTGTATAATGTTTTACTTCTTATCCACAACCTATTTTTAAAGTTGTGCAACCATTTTGACGTGTTGTTTCTATTCTAGTTTAAGTTGATATTAGCCAACTATAATATTCTGTCTATCTCCTTTTAGATGATTAACACTAAGTAAAGCTAAGCCTATCATACATAGATTCATTAATGTCTTAAATCATGGTGATAGAATATAACAATTTTTGTAATTACCTTTGTTTAAGAAAGTAAGTTGGTTCACTAAAGTAGGTTACTTTTGTTTACTACATTCTTTTGTTTAAAGAATATGTTTGTACTGTGGTATCCCTAAACATTTGAAATAAGCATGAGTGAGTTAATTAATACCAATACATGCATTGCTAGTATCGTGTTTTTCATGGATACAATTTAGGAAGCAGAAAAATGATGTTGAAGAGTATTGCTTCCTTACGACATTGTAGATCAGATTATCGATGCCTAGTGAAAGTGCATATCATATCACATCAACAGATTCATCATTGTACTGCCATTAGAAAATAAAAATGTTGTGCATGCAGTACTTCCAAAGTGATTTTACATGGATGTAGTTGTTGGTGTTTCTCCATAACATCAATGTTTGGGGCAAAATGGTGTATAAGTTAGTTGCCAAGTTTCTTCATACCACCTCCAACATGTCCTTCTTTAGTGAGATCAGGCATGGCATCCTTTTACTGGTCTGGAAAAACAGTTTCATTGAAATAAACTAAAGCCAGCATTGCGATGACATGTAAATGTCTGTGTTTTGGCGCCCATGATTTATTATGCACTCTATGAGACAATTAATTTTGTATTTACTTCATGGGACATACATGCAACATATATGTTTTCGCCGTGTGTGCCTTAACTTTTGTGTGTGTGTGTGTGTATGTTCGTACACCATTGCCTAATCCTTATCCAGTTGTGGATGATATTTGTCCCTTTTTCAGTTTTCACATCATAGTAGTAGCCAGTTAGTATGAGTTCTTGAAATAGAAATATGTAGCATAAAATCCGACGTGTGCATAGTTCCGAGGAAAAACACATACTAACACCACCACGTGATGGATTTGGAGCTAATTACCACGTACTGGTCCATGAAGAATCTCAACTTCAAGTAAAAACGGGATAAAAAATTGCCAGTCAAATGCGTGCATGCCTAACACGTCGGCTGATTGCTAGAAGAAACTGCCACACTAGCGCTCCAACATCGTGTGGTCCAGAAGAAACCACACGCGCTATGTTTGCTCGTGAATCACTCGTCGAACTCGCACCGCAGGATTAGCAAGGAAGAACCCAGCGCCGCCGACCACACTTCCCCTCTACGCTGGCCACTTCGCCGCTGCCGCCGTGTTTGCCGCTGCGATTGGGGCACCACGGCGGCATCCTCATGGCGTTGTTGGTGGAGCCCCTCTTCGATAGCTGGCTAGGCGACAAAGGCTGCGGGGCCGGTGTGCGGCGGATCCGGCGTGGTCGTTGTCCAGCCCCAGCCGGCGGCGCTTTGCTGCAGGGCTTCGAGCCCAGATCTGACCGGTGGGCCAGGGCGCGGGTGCGCGCCGGCTTGTCTTTGAGATTGTGGTGCTGCTTGGCTCTATGTGCAGTGCAGCTACCGGTGGCGTAACTTTTATTTCATGTTGTATTCATACACCTTTATACAAGTTTTCATACAGCGGCAATTTAGAGATTGTTTTTACATCATAATGAGTTATTACATCACAGGGTGAAAGAACCGCGGATTAGTTTCAAGTGGATGTCCATCCACTTGAAACTAATCCGCGGTTCTTTCACCCAATAATATAATAAATATCATCATCATCATCATCATCATCATCATATCATTAACAACTTATCATCATAATACATCATTGTCATATAACACCTCCTCATGATCATCGTTTTCATCAACGAGACATCACATAGCAAGTTGGACACTAGTCATAATCACAACTACTCCTCATCATCAACTCAACACATTGTACCACATAATAAACATATTGTACCTCATAGGACCTACTACATTCTATTAGGACCTACTATATTCTCTTAGGTAAAATAGCATAAAACAAGATAGCCCCTGACTCTTCATTATGGAGAATGGAGATTATCCTGTCTCCAATTCTTGCCTTTCGCTTAATGTTGCTTCCAAGAACCTACTTACGACTGTCCAAATATTTTTTCCATTCTTTGATTAGCATGTGTTCACCGATTTTAGAAATCCGATATGCACAGGTGAGATCCGTAGGATGACCTGGCTGTATGTTCAAAACATCAAGGCGACCATTCTGATACATCAGATGAGGCACACAATCCATCGGGATTTTCTGTTGAAAAACATAGTAATAACTTCATAGTTAGCAATGATGTACTAGTTTTAGAAGTATGCAAAAGATGCACGGATGTCGTAATAGTAAAAAATCTTACCAGGGTATCTCCATAGAAGTTACCGTGGTTCAACACGTGCACTAGTGGCACATATTCACCATAATTTGGAGGAGTTCGATAATAGGCATTGTAATTCTCAAGATCAGTACAGAAATGTGATCAGATGATTTTTCTCCTTATAAGTTAATTCGGAGCCATCGGTGTAGTGCGTTTTGTCTACCATCTTTCGCACATTGTTTGAAGAATGAAAATAAGCTGTCAACTATTTTGAAATAAACAATATAAATTAGTTAATAACTATGTTTGAGAAACTCACATAGCGGTAGAATCGGAAGCGTATCAACAAGGACCCAAATGTCTATATTGTCTTGCTCGATGTCAGGATCACCAAGATCCATGGTGACAATCATATCGTCATAAAAACCATACATCTTGCAAAGTGGTTCCCAATTTTGGCAACAAAAATGGGTTACGCTATGAGAATTGTACAGATTTACTTCAAAATCCATATCATGATGGGTCCTTAGGTGTATTTTCTTTGTTTGAAATTTTCATGGTCTTCAAAACCCATCCTCTCCAAGACATAGCGTCTTGCATGGCATGGGATAGGCTAGTTGAATTGTAAAAGATGAAAATTACACGTTGACATAGTTGAAGTCGTGCTTAATTATGAAAAAAACACTTGTCGTCAGTGCGTATCATTTCAACATCGAAGGTCTCCTCGAGCTTAATGCTGAAGCGCCGATCTTTGTCCAGATGAGGCCTGTCGCACATACCTCGATCGTCGTGGTACCAGCTGCACTCCCCCGGGAGACTTTCATCGTCCGAGTACGACATTTCCTACGTTCATAATTCAAAGATTAAACTTGTACAATTAAATATATGTACTAAAAAAACTAAATTAGATCATTATTATTCATCATGGGTTGACTATCGGTCTGTTGAGTCTTTTCTTGAAACTCTCAGCTCACGTGGTGTATATATTCGACCGTCGGTGATGGTAGCTTCTCCTTTCGTTCCTGAGTGCATTACACCAAATTGTCTAGCACACGGGAATGAAGGAGAAGCTGCCCCCACGACAACAGTCGGGATTCTTCGTCCTCTCATATATGGTAGAGACTCTCCCTCACTGATTCCTCTCTGACATTTGCGACCGTCGATGATGGTCGTTACGCCTCCTTCCCCTAGTGCATAACAAAGGTCTAGCAGAAGGAGAAGAAGGAGAAACGACCCCCACGACAACAGTCGGGATTCTTCGTCCTCTCATATATGGTGGAGCCTCGACAGACTTAAAGTCAACCCAAAATGTCGTTTAATTATTTTTCGAGAAAATCCAGGCCACCCGATATTTCCAACATATTCTAGCACAAGTCATGCTAGAATTCACAGAAAAATCCGGCATGACCTTTGCTAAAAAGGACATATCGAGCGCCTGAAATTTGTCGGAACGGAAATTAATCAACACTCCGGCAAAAAATAGGCCGCTCGGAGGTGTAACCTGAATATGACCGCCCACTTGGGCAACCATATATCCTATTTGAGCAACACAAGATATACATGTTTTTATCTACATCATATCTTATAGGACTCATATTGACATGGAGATTTGGCTAGTCTCACCTCAAGGTCGGAGGGGGTCGGTGACGGGACGACGGCGGGGATGATGGAGGGGCTCCCTGATTTCTGCAAAAACAAAAACCCTATAAGTTACCACTAATACATCCCGAATAGTATCATATATATAACATCACTAATACAACTAAAACCCTAGCGAACGACGGGTATCGACGACAAGGATGCGGGATAGGCATCGTCGACGTCGATGCGGGAATAATTGATTAAACTAAAAAAAAATAACAACAAATGTGACATGTTCAACCAGTTCTATTAATTCAACTAGTTCTTACTAAATATAAACTTACTATAAATAGAAATCAACTAGTTCTTTCTAAAAATAAACTACTTCAACTAGTTATATTAATTTTCTTACTAAAAATACATTAGTTCTATTAATTCAACTAGTTCTTACTAAAACTAAACTAGTTCAACTAGTTTATTAAATTTACTTACTAATTATTTTAAACACTTACTAAAAACAGTAAAAAAACTACATTATACAATAGTAAAAAACTACAGTGAAAAACAGAAAAAAAGAGATGGAGGGAGGAGGGGAAGGGAGGAGGAAGGAGAGAGGAGGAGGGGGAGGAGGCCGGTGGGATCGGAGGAGGGAGGGGGCGGCCGGAGAAGGAGGAGGGAGGGGGCGGGGGGTGGAGGGCAGGGGGCGGCCGGAGGAGGAGGAGGGAGGGGGCGACTGGAGGAGGAGGAGGGAGAGGGGTGGTGGGAGGAGGGCGGCCGGAGGAGAAGGAGGGGGAGGGAGTACCTCGACGAGGAGCAGCGGGGTGGCGGCGGACGACGTACAGGTTCGGCGCGGGCGAGAGCGAGTGAGAGAGAGCGTGAGAGGGTGAACAGCTCCAGGATAAGGTAAGTAAGTAGTAGCGCGTTTCAGAGAAACGTGCTACTGCTATGGGCCATAGCAGTAGCGCTGGTCATTGGTACACGCTACTGCTAAGTGGGGCTAGCCATCGGCGCCCTGTACAAATATAGCAGCAGCGCGGTTTCGCAGAACGCACTGCTGCTAAAGTAGTAGCAGTGGCGCGGTCTATTTAAAAATGCTACTACTAATTAGCAGTAGCACCCTGTTTTGTCCAGCGCTACTGCTAAGATGCTGTGTATAAGGTTTTCCCTAGTAGTGTGCTCTTCCTGCTCCTGCTTTCTTTGACTTTCAGGCAAAAGGGAGATATGCTATAACCAGGGAGGAGGCGAACGAGTATGAGAGGAGGTCGGAGGCAGCTTGCCTCCAAGCTGCAGCTCATTGGGCAATAGCCGCTGCATCTCAGTACGACCCCAGCTACAACTTTGGATATCCGCGAGGCCAGCCATGGCCATAAATCAACTTAGGCCAAAAGCCTAAGCTTGGGGGAGTACGTATTTCTCACTGACATTACATTCATGTTTGCACACTCATTCTAGTTGTCGGTGCTCATACTTTTTCATTGTACTATCCATGCTAGTTTACTTTCCTTTTTCTTGCTTTTTTCTTGTGTGCTTGAATAAACCTTAAGAAAAACAAAAACAAAATTAGTTGTAGCTTTTAGCTAGTTTACTTTTCATGCCTGTAGTAGTAATAATTAAAAGAAAACCCAAAAAGATTTCTCGTTCTTCTTTTGTTTGTTGGGAGCTTTCCCGTGTAAATAGTTTTAATTCCTTTCTTTGGGGGTTGAGAGGAGAAGACCATGATGAAAATGTGAAGTGGTTCTCATATGCATTATTGTAGATTTAACCAAGAGCCCATATTACCTTGTCTTCTCCTGTGTATTAAATGCTTGCAGATTCTAGCTTAGTCCAATGCATGTGCACTATTATTATTATCCACATCGTTCGGTCATGCAAGTGAAAGGCAATAATGACGATTTATGATGGACTGACTGAGATGAGAGAAGCTGGTATGAACTTGACCTCTCTTGTTTTTGTAAATATAATTAGTTCACCGTTCCTGATTCAGCCTATTATGAATGAAACATGTTTGCAATGAAAATTAGAGATCATAACTGCTCATGACATGCTTAATTACCTAGGAGTTTATAATGGTTTACCTTGTGTGCCAACGTGCTATTAAAATGATTGTGATGTGGTATGATAGGGTGGTATCCTCCTTTGAACGATTCGAGTGACTTGACTTGGCACATGTTTTCACATGTAGTTGAAACAAAATCAACATAGCCTCCACGATATTTATGTTCATGGTGAATTATATCCTACTCATGCTTGCACTCAGTGTTGATTAATTTTAATGCATGTTCATGACTGTTGTCGCTCTCTAGTTGGTCACTTCCCAGTCTTTTTCTAGCCTTCACTTGTACTAAGCGGGAATACTGCTTATGCATCCACTTCCATAAACCCCAAAGTTATTCCATATGAGTCCACCATACCTTCCTATATGCGTTATCTACCTACCGTTCCAAGTAAATTTGTATGTGCCAAACTCTAAACCTTCAAATGAAATTCTATTTTGTATGCTCGAATAACTCATGTATCAACTAGGGATGTCTGTATTTTCCATGCTAGGCGGGTTATTCTCAAGAGGAGTGGACTCCGCTCCTCACTCACCAGAAAATGGCTGGTCACCGGGATGCCTAGTCCCATGCTCAAATTAAATCAAAATAATTGCAAACAAAACTTCCCCAGGACTGTTGTTAGTTGGAGGCACCCGTTGTTTCGGGCCAGCCATGGATTGATGCTTGTTGGTGGTGGGGAAGTATAAACTTTACCATTCTGTTTGGGAACCGCCTATAATGTGTGTAGCATGGAAGATATCGAGATCTCTCGGTTGTTATGTTGACAATGAAAGCATGCCACTTGGAATATTATTTATCTCTGTTTCAAAAATCGAGCTCTGGCACATCTATAAATCCCTGCTTCCCTCTGCGAAGGGCCTATCTATTTACTTTTATGTTGAGTCATCATCCTCTTATTAAAAAGCACCAATTGGAGAGCACCACTGTCATTTACATCCATTACTATTAATTTATATTGAGCATGAGTATGAATGGATCTCTTTTACCATGATTACAATGTTTAGTCAGTCCTTGATCTTCAAAGGTGCTCTGCATTTATGTTTTGCGGTCTCAGAAAGGGCTAGCGAGATACCATCTTGTTATATCATTTTATGATTGTTTTGAGAAAGAGTTGTCATCCGAGATTTATTATTATTGCTCGCTAGTTGATTATGCCATTGATATGAGTAAATATGAGACCTAAGTGTTATTGTGAATATGGTTAGTTCATAATCTTTGCTGAAATCTTGAATGCTGGCTTTACATATTTACAACAACAAGAGCAAACAGAGTTTGTAAAAGTTTTTATTTATCACTTTCAGTTTGTCAACTAAATTGCTTGAGGACAAGCAAAGGTTTAAGCTTGGTGGAGTTGATACTTCTCCATCGTATCTACTTTGCAAAACACTTTTGCCCTTGTTTTGGACTCTAACTTGCATGATTTGAATGGAACTAACCCGGACTGACGTTGTTTTCAGCAGAATTGCCATGGTGTTATTTTTGTGCAGAAATAAAAGTTCTCGGAATGACCTGAAACTTCACGGAGAATATTCTTGGAATATATAAAAAATACTGGCGAAAGAATCAAGGACAGGGGGCCCACACCCTGTCCACGAGGGTGGGGGTGCGCCCCCCTGCCTCGTGGGCCCCCTGGTGCTCCACCGACCTCAACTCCAACTCTATATATTCACGTTCGGGGAGAAAAAAATCAGAGAGAAGGATTCATCACATTTTACGATACGGAGCCGCCGCCAAGCCCTAATCTCTCTTGGGAGGGCTGATCTAGAGTCCGTTCGGGGCTCCGGAGAGGGGAATCCGTCGCCGTCATCATCATCAACCTTCCTCCATCACCAATTTCATGATGCTCACCGTCGTGCGTGAGTAATTCCATCGTAGGCTTGCTGGACGGTGATGGGTTGGGTGAGATTTATCATGTAATCGAGTTAGTTTTGTTAGGATTTGGTCCCTAGTATCCACTATGTTCTGAGATTGATGTTGCTATGACTTTGCTATGCTTAATGCTTGTCACTAGGGCCCGAGTGCCATGATTTCAGATCTGAACCTATTATGTTTTCATGAATATATGTGAGTTCTTGACCCTATCTTGCAAGTCTATAGTCACCGATTATGTGTTATGATTCAGCAACCCCGAAGTGACAATAATCGGGACCACTCCTGGTGATGACCGTAGTTTGAGGAGTCCATGTATTCACTAAGTGTTAATGCTTTGGTCCGGTACTCTATTAAAAGGATGCCTTAATATCACTTAGTTTCCAATAGGACCCCGCTGCCACGGGAGGGTAGGACAAAAGATGTCATGCAAGTTCTTTTCCATAAGCACGTATGACTATATTCGGAATACATGCCTACATTACATTGATGAACTGGAGCTAGTTCTGTGTCACCCTATGTTATAACTATTGCATGAGGTATCGCATCCGACATAATTATCCATCACTGATCCAATGCCTACGAGCTTTTCACGTATTGATCTTTGCTTAGTTACTGTTACCTTTGCCACCGTTACCGTTACTTCCATACTACTTTGCTGCAGATATTAAGTTATCCAGGTGTGGTTGAATTGACAACTCAACTGCTAATACTTGAGAATATTCTTTGGCTCCCCTGTGTCGAATCAATAAATTTAGGTTGAATACTCTACCCCCGAAAACTATTGCGATCCCCTATACTTGTGGGCTATCAGTGACCGCGCCCGCTCGCATGAGCGGTCGTATGGCATGGAAACCAATGGTTCTCATCCACCTGAACAAACTTTGTAAAGCCTCACAATAGAGTCATCTTCATCATCAACCCTAGTTACTATCATTTCCCATCTCCATCTCCACCATAGTTCTTCCTCCTCTAATCATACTCGTAATCGTGTATCACACACGGCATCCAATGTAAGACATATTATCAATCAATCTACCTTCATGATGTCTGTGTTCTTCGTGTGATCTGATCTCCATGTGTGAGTAGTCCGGTAAGGTAAGGGTTGAGGAAATATCCTTGCAACCCGATATATTTGTTGGAGGAATCGATGGAAGTGCTTTGAATTAACGTCATGTATGTGTGAAATAGAATTGTTCTGTAGTTTTCGCTTGTTTCATTCACGTTCTTCATCCCCGCAGGTACCCAGGATCATGGAGAACGTGTTGGGAAACATAGTAGAGAATAAAAAAATAATCATACGATCACCAAGGAACAATATGAAGATGCATTAACGGTTAGGATAATGATCGTTACTGACTCCGAGTGGCAGCAGAAGTAGATGAGTTGGTGTATATCGTACTTGGAGTCCCTCGAACCATAGATGAATGATCCTGTGAACCACCCATGGAGGATCCCTCAAACGGAAGAACGAAAGCATGGCCTCTCTACTTGATTGCAAGCGTATGGTCTTCATGGTCCATCCAGAGCTAATCATCATTAGAGAATTAGAGGGAGGATATTAGAACCACACTGGGCTTCTAATTATGAGGATTAGAGGATCTATGTCAAGCTCTAATTGATCAACTAGGACCAACTAGAACTAGAGAACTAGAGGAGGCTCCAAAACTTGCATGTCCAAATAGTGCAAAAGCCTCTAGTATATATAGGTTGGAGGGAGAGGATGGGCACCACACAAGGAGGGGAGGAGCCCCTCCTTGGTGTGCCGTCCTAGGAGAGGGAGGAGTCCCTCCCCTAGTCCAATTCGGCCACCCCACTTGGAAAAGTGGGCGCCTCCCCTACACGGGTCCTTGTCGCCAAATTCTCCTTCCACCACTTGGCCTTTTTAGGCCTATTGATATTAAATTAAATATAAAAGCCTCATAATAATTACTAGAGCCTTTTGTTATTAAATAGGGATTTTTATTTTTGTGCCCCTGGTTCCTTAGCCCTACTCATTTTTTTGAAATATTTAGCTCTACTCATTCATCCCCACTCTGTTAACTTTTGCTCACTTTTCCCCACTCCCTTGCCCGAAACCCTCATAACTAGTTATAGCAGACGTTGCCGTTGGGTCAATGCCTTTGACCGTTAGCTGACGAGTGGGGCCGCCTATATGTGGGAGCATGCAAGACCGCAGTCGTGGGGTAGCACGGGTCCATGGACATGCCCGGAACGTCCCATCATATAAAGAGGGCAACCACCTCCATCGCCCCTACCATTTCCCCCCAAATCAACTCGTTGCCGCATCGTCTTCCTCTGCACGCCGTCGTCGTCTCGCTCTCCTCCACTGGCTCCACCGCACCGTCTCGCTCTCCCCCACCGCATTCTCTTCCTCACCTTCATTGCCTCCATCTGTCAGATGGCCGACGCTCGTGGCGACACCGGCGCAGCGGCCAGAGATGTGGTGGAGCTACAAGGTCAGGGCGCGGTGAACGGGGATGTCGGTGGCGTCCACGGTGGTGCGGGGAAACTCGCAACCATTGTGGATGTGGCGGGCTCCGCCTCATCGCTGCAGAAGGTGACGGCGTCGAGCGGCACAGTCCATCCCGATGCCCCCGTTGCGCCGCCTGCCGTGGAGGAGCAGGTATTTGCACTGGGCACCCATTTGCACTTGCTTAGCTTGTAGAGTTAGTTCGATTGTGATTCATACAGTAGTTCAGATGGTTAGAGTAGTTGCTTTGACGGATGGGCTAGGGTTTTTTTGTATGGGTTGGGGGATGGGGGTTTTTGGACTAGGGGTTGTTGGATAAATTGGTTGCAAAAATTCTAGCTAGATGTTGTGAACTATGATTTTAGGTGCTGCAATGATTGGGGTTTTTAGATTTGGATAAATTCGTTGCAAAAATGCTAGATGTTGTGAATAGATTGGGTTTTTTAAGGGATTTTTGTATTCGTGCCCCTAGTTGGGTCATGCTGGACTGATTTGCCCCTATTTTTTCAACAATTGTGGTTTTTCCCATCTCACTTCACTCGCCTTGTGTTTTTGCCCTTCCGGTGCGGTTCCGACCAGTGAGCAGTCGCTACGTGGCGAACCATGATTGGTTGGAACTGCCCCGAAAGGGCAAAAAACACAAGGCGAGTGAAGTGAGCTGGGCAAAACCACAATTGTTGAAAAAATAGGGGCAAATCAGTCGAGCATGACCCAACTAGGGGCACGAATACAATTGTTCCTTTTTTTAATGCTATGATGCTTATTAGATTTGTTTTTAGTGCTCACAGATTAGGGTTTTTAATGCTACTCAAGTTATTTGCTTCAAGTTATATTAGCTATGTTGTTCACAATATGTCCACATTATGTAGTTATATTAGCTCTGTTGTTCAATGTGTGTGCATGACAATGGAAAATGCAAATAGGATCATAGTATATTAGCCCTAAGATCAAGTGTGCATATCTAAATTTCAATATGTAGTTATATTAGCTATGTTGTTCAAATGACAATGGAAAATGCAAATAGGATCATAGTATATTAGCCCTATGATCAAAATGTCATATGTGCATATCTAAATTTTCAATTGGCTTATGTATTTACTAGTGATGGATGTAATTGTATATTCAGGAGGATGATTGTTGGGGGAAGAGGAGGAAGATAGACTATACTTTCGGCGACCCGTACGATCCAGCGTATGGTGACGATGAAGAGTATGAGGTAAGCCTACTTGAAATTTAGATTGTTCATTTAGTTTGTTTGACATGGTGTATTCCCATGAATCTATAATGTACTAATGTAATTCATTCGTGTGTGCAGTATGTCTCTGGGGAAGATGTGGATGTGGACCGCGGCAACTTCGCCTCCTTCAAAGAGAAGGAAGAGGAGAAGATCAGGGTGAAGGGCGTGGATTACTACTACAAGAGCAGGACCAAAACTTGGCGCTGCCCCTACTGCACCACCAAGCCAAAGCCAAAGTCCGGCCGCTTCGTTCACCTTCTAGCTCATGCAGAATATGTGGCCATCCACGGCGAGGACTACAAGATCATGGGGCAGCATGCTTCCCTAGCCAAAGTCTTGTCTCCCCTTCCCTGATGTTATGATGTCATGATGTGTTTTAAGTACTTTAGGTTGTTTGCTGAACTATGTGGGTGAACTATGTTTGTGAACAGGATGTGGGTTATCTTTTGGTGGTTGGAAGAATTTTATATGCATGTGGCTATCTATGTTGGGTATTTTTGTTTTTTAAATTTATCTGCTATGATTTGTTTCAGTGTTTTGAAAGTTCAGGTGCTGCAATGATCACACATATGCTGTAATCCATCATTTTATCAAGGGTTTCCTTTTATCAAATATTCCAATAACAGAGCAAAAAACAACATTTTAATGAAGATGTGTTATCAACTATCTATGTTTGTGTAGGAGATCATGTGTGCAAAATTTGAGGTGATTTAGAGGAGGTCAAAGAAATTTGAATTTGAGAAATGTGCTCCAAATAAGCTCCCAGGCTAGGGTAAACAGCCCATTTGTAATCAAGTTTTTTTGGACCTACTCTAAATGAGCCAAATGTTCCCTTTTTATTAACACCTATTCAATCTATATAGTGTAGATTCGAAGTCTCACTATTTTTTGAATTAATCTTCATATTTTTTTGAAATAAAGGTTTGGTGATTTTTTTGATTTTTTTAAAATTTTCAAAAACAGAAGGTAACCCTACCTCATCTCCTTGAACTCTATGAAATCTTGTAGGTGATAGCTCATATGTGTGAAGGTTTTCTCATGAAAATGACCATAGGACAAGTTTATGATTCTTGGTTGGTAACATGTCACATAAGATTTAATATAAAAACTATTAAAAACACGTTTTGAAATATGAAAATGGAAAACTAACTTCAGATCCTTCTTATTCACTTTAAAATAAAGCTTTAGTGATTTTTTGTTTTCTTTTTAATTTTTCAAAAATAGAAGGTAACACCACCTCCTCTCCTTGAACTCTATGAAATCATGTACATGATAGCTCATATGTGTGAAGGTTTTCTCATGAAAATGACCATAGATCAAGTTTATGATTTTTGGTTGGTAACATGTCACATAAGACAACATTGTGATCAGGTTTTATATTTTTTGATTTTTTTTAAATTAATGGTGCTCATTTGACCTCGATCGTGCCAGCTAGGGTTTTTTCATGAAAATGACCATAGACCATGTTTAGTATTTTTCCTTGTTAGTTTGTCTTATAAAACGACGAACGGCAAAGTTATGCTCAGTCAAAGCCTTCGAAACCCCGTTGACCAGCTCAAAACCCCTCTAAACCCCGCGGGGTTTCGCCTAACCCTAGCTCCCAACGCCAGCCGTCCGATCATACCCTCGCGCCAAGCGACAGCCCTCAGATCTGGCCTTCTAGAAGGAACTACGTGGACTGGCTGTGTGCAGGCTCCGCACCATTGGATCACAAGGATGGCTCCGCATCGTTGGATCGTGGGGCGATCCACGAGAGGCGATCCTATTGGTTGTGCTCGGCTGCTCGCCCACCACCGACCCCGCAAAAAAAAACGTTGTTATTGGGCCCAAAAGGAAACCAAGCTCTAGTTGGGCCGTCGAATTGCATCGTTTTTACATTGTTTGCTTTGTTTTTTGTGAACGTGCTCGCTCTGTATTTTTGCATCGTTTTTTGCATCGTTTGCTCTATTTTTTATGAACGTCCTGGCTCTGTATTTTTGCATCGTTTTTTGCATCGTTTGCTCTGTTTTTTGCACCGTTCTTTTTGTTCTATACAAATGCAAAATGACCAAATTTATAAGGGCTAAATTTATTTTTATCATGCAAAATGGCCACAAACTATCAAAAAATGGGTCATTTTGCAATGGCCACAAGCCCTCTATCTCTTTTTATCATGCAAAATGACCAAATGTTTAAGGGCCAAATTTATTTTTATCATTCAAAATGGCCACAAGCTCTTAAAAAATTGTCTCTTTTTGTTCATATAATATAGGGTTTGACCACGGATTCCCACGCGTGCAATTAGCTTTTTTTTCTTCTTCTTTTCAAACCACCGTTTCCCACGCATGTACACTCCCAATGCTGCGGTGGGTTTGAAAACGGGCTACTAACTTCACATTTGACCCCATTATTGCCACTTCCAAATAACACGTAGCACTACGGCTATTTAAGCCACCCTCTGCCTCTGCCATCCCTCATCCATATGCCCTTCTTGCTCTTCGACCCCTTCTCTGTCTTCTGCACATCCCTCAGCCATGTAGTACACCGGACCAACCTACCGCTTCCCACCCACCGTGCCATAGAGGCTCTACCCTACCGGCATGTACGTTGATTGCACACTACGTGTGTGGGCGATATCAAGGCTGAGGACCGCAAGGAACTTCACCGAGTTCTTCCTCACGTCCGGCTACCACCACCTCCTGAGGGGATATCCAACGATGTTTCGCGTCGAGGAGGTCATCGAAAACCGGGTGGTGGTTGCTCTTCTTGCCCACTTCACCAACACATTCGACGCCTTCTACCTCCTCGGTCGGGTGTTTTGGTGTGGCTCCGAGTTTATTGCTTTCACCACCCACAACAGGTTCACGGAGTACAACAACATCTTCCCCACCACAACGCGCATGCACACTCTTCCATACCCCATCCACAACACCCCGGAGGAGCAGTGAAAAGGGCGCCCGGAGGAGGAGCGAGGTGGAGAAGGCGGCGGCTAGGGTTCTAAATCCTCTATCTTTTTTAGTCTATGTTATGTTAAGTTGTAATTGAACTACGTTGGAGTTGCTATGAGCTTGTTAGCCCTTTTCTTAAATTCTATTATTAAGTTTTCTATCTATTCTATTATTAAGTTCTTCCTAGTTTGAGCTATGTGATCGTATTATGGGCTTGTTGGCCCTATCTACATATTGGGACTGCATATTTGTTGATTATTTTCTTAGAGAGCTCGGCTTGTTAGTAGGGTTCCCTTGTTAGTAACCACCTAGCTAGTGCATGCAAGCAAGCTTTGTTAGTAGGGATGAATGAGTACAACTAAGCAAGGGAGTGGCTCTTTTTTTACACAAGCCACAAATATATATGTAGCCACCTAGCTAGAAGAGAGAAACCAGCGGCAGTGACCGTTGCTGCATCCGTGGCGGCTGGCGTGCAAGAAAGCTGCTCGGTCAGTGCATCATGGTGGACGCATCGGCGCATGCAGGCTCGGTCGGCACATGCAGGCTCGGTCGGCACATGCAGGCTCGGTCGGTGCATCATGGGATCGTGGCATCGGCACATGCGGGCTCGATCGACGCATGTAGGCAGGGTTTGCTGGGTGCATGCATAGCAGGCTTCTGTCCTGGCGGTGCGCGTAGACGTTTAATGCAAGGGACGGCCCAACGAAACCACGACCCAATGGTCGAACAACAACACCACCCAACACGGCCCCACTTGTCAGGTCAAACGGACAACACAGTCCAGCATGGCCCCACTAGTCAGAGTTAACGATCAAGCCTTTGACCCGACGGCAACGTCCGTTGTGCCCAGTTATGAGGGTTTCTGGCAAGGGAGTGGGGAAAATTGAGCAAAAGTTAAGAGCGGGGGATGAATGAGTAGAGATAAGGAACCAGGGGCACAGATGTAAAAAAACCCTATTAAATAACACCACCAGAAACATTTTCCACCTATATACTATTTATCGGTAATACCCGATATTGCCCGATAAACTCTGAAACCCTTCCAGTCCCTCTCGAAACTATTTCGAATATTAATGAGATAATTCCACAAATAAATCCTCGATACTCTCATCCTACTAACACTCAGCAAATCGTGATTACCTTAAGCTTGCAACCTCGTAGGTTCAGCAAAACATAGACATGAACGAAACCCCTTCGATTACATGAATGACATTCGTGTGAACCTTTGGTTATCATGTGATGTTCCCTTTGCTTTACGTTAATTTACGAAACACGAGGTGAGATGTGTCGGTATCCTCTTGAGTCATACACATGCTAACTATACTGGTCTCCTCGTTTTTGGCTAAGTTCTTCTTTCTCGTTGACATGTTCTGGCATCCCCGTGACGCTGTCACTTGTGTCTGGCCAGACGATGATGGTTGTTGTCACACTGATAGGGCCCTAAAAATATCTCTCCATCATCGGAGGAGCAAATTCTACTCTCGAGCTATCGAGTCCCTTATCAAACTTCCCGATAAACCCTTAAGTTGTCGTTATGATCACCGTGTTACATATGACGTTTGAGCAACCCCAAAGCTCATCATACGGTAAGAAGTGACTATGATACTCATGGTCTAAGGAACAAAAACACACATTAACACTCCATGTTATAATAATGGACTTGTGACGATATCATCTCAAAGTTTAACAAACAAGTTTGAGTCGATTCAATATGCTTGTTTTTCTAACGTCACACTCTCAATGTTATTTTAGAACTATCGTTACACTTAACGATGTCCTAAGATCCAGGAAACATGGTCACTAACAACACTACAGCCAGTCTTAGAGGCGGGACTGGGAATCTTATTTTACTATTTATCGTTCTACATGTGCATATGAGTTTTCGACTAAATCGAATATTCTAGGATAATAACATTTATCGTTGGGGAACATTGCATGGAAAAACAAAAACAAAAATCTACGCACACGCGAGATCTATCCATGGAGATGCATAGCTCCGAGAGGGGAGAGTATGTCTATGTACCCTTGTAGACCGTTAAGCGGAAGCGTTTATCAATGCGGTTGATGTAGTCGTACACCTTCATGATCTGCCTGATCAAGTACAGAACGTACGACACCTCCGCGTTCAACACATGTTTAGCTCGATGACGTCCTCGCCTTCTTGATCCAGCAAGATGGGCGAAGTAGTTGATGAGTTTCGGCAGCACGATGACATGGTGACGGTGGTGATGCAACTATCTTCGCAGGGCTTCGCCGAGCACTACGGAAATATGACTGAGGATGAACTAGAGGGAGAGGGGCGCCGCACACGGCTAGGGAATCGTGGTGTGTGTTGCCCCTCTCCCTCTACACATATATATAGGTGGGGGGAGGAGGCAGCCAGGGTGCGCCCCAAGGGTGGCCGTCGGCCCCCTTGGGCGCCTGCCGTATGGTGCCCCCCTTACCTTCCTAGGGGGTGGAGGAGAAGGCGGGAGGGGGGCCGGCTGCTCCTTGCCTTAGCCCCCCTTCCTTCCCTATAGGGCCGGCGGCTAGGGAGAGGGCGCGCCAGCCCCTTGTGGGCTGGTGTGTTCCCCACCTTGGCCCATTAGGCCCATATACTGCCTGTAGGTCTCCTGGAATCCCTTTTGGTGACACAACGAATACCCGGTGCATTCCGAAACCTTTCCGGAGACCAAATACTATCGTCCTATATATCGATCTTTACCTTCGGAGCATTCCGGAGGTCCTCGTCATGTTCGTGATCTCATCCGGGACTCCGAACAACATTCGCTCACCAAATCACATAACTCATATTATACTATATCGTCAACGAACGTTAAGCGTGCGGACCCTATGAGTTCGAGAATGATGTAGACATGACCGAGATACCTCTCCGGTCAATAACCAATAGCGGGACCTGGATGTCCATATTGGTTCCTACATATTCTACTGAAGGAAATATGCCCCAGAGGCAATTATAACGTTATTTATTTATTTCCTTATTTCGTGACAAATGTTTATTATTCATGCTAGAATTGTATTAACCGGAAACATAATACTTGTGTGAATACATAGACAAACAGAGTGTCACTAGTATGCCTCTACTTGACTAGCTCGTTGATCAAAGATGGTTATGTTTTCTAGCCATAGACATGAGTTGTCATTTGATTATCGGGATCACATCATTAGGAGAATGATGTGATTGACTTGACCCATTCCGTTAGCTTAGCACTTGATCATTTAGTATTCTGCTATTGCTTTCTTCATGACTTATACATGTTCTTATGACTATGAGATTATGCAACTCCCGTTTACTGGAGGAACACTTTGTGTGCTACCAAACATCACAACGTAACTGAGTGATTATAAAGGTGCTCTATAGGTGTCTCCAAAGGTACTTGTTGGGTTGGCATATTTCGAGATTAGGATTTTTCACTCCGATCATCGGAGAGGTATCTCTGGGCCCACTCGGTAATGCACATAACTATAAGCCTTGCAAGAATTGCAACTAATGAGTTAGTTGCGGGATGATGTATTACGGAACGAGTAAAGAGACTTGCCGGCAACGAGATTGAACTAGGTATTGAGATACCGACAATCGAATCTCGGGCAAGTAACATACTGATGACAAAGGGAACAACGTATTTTGTTATGCGGCTTGACCGATAACGATCTTCATAGAATATGTAGAAGCCAATATGAGCATCCAGGTTCCGCTATTGGTTATTGACCGGAGACGTGTCTCGGTCATGTCTACATAGTTCTCGAACCCGTAGGGTCCGCACGCTTAAAGTTAGATGATGATCAGTATTATGAGTTTTGTGTTTTGATGTACCAAATGTAGTTCGGATTCCCGGATATGATCACAAACATAATGAGGAGTCTCGAAATGGTCGAGACATAAAGATTGATATATTGGAAGCCTATATTTGGATATCGGAAGTGTTCCGGGTGAACTCCCGGTCTATTCTCCGTTCTAGAAGTTTTAGGATACGTGGGTATATATGGGTGAAAAAAGTACGTCGGTGGAGCTTCGAGGGCCCCACGAGGTAGGGGGGCGCGCCTTAGGGGGGTGGGCGCGCCCCCACCCTCGTGGCCACCTCCGTCCTTTCCTGACGTGGGGTCCAAGTCCATCCGGTAGCTTTCCTTCCAAAAATAACTTCTCCAGTTGATTTTGTTCCGTTTCGACTCCGTTTGATATTCCTTTTCTTCGAAACACTGAAATAGGCAAAAAAACAGCAAATCTGGGCTGGGCCTCCGGTTAATAGGTTAGTCCCAAAAGTAATATAAAAGTGGAAAATAAATCTAAAGCCCAATATTGCCCAAAACAGTAGATAATATAGCATGGAGCAATAAAAAATTATAGATACGTTGGAGACGTATCAAGCATCCCCAAGCTTAATTCCTGCTCGTCCTCGAGTAGGTAAATGATAAAAAAAATTATTTTTGATGTGGAATGCTAGTTGGCATAATTTCAATGTAATTCTTCTTACTTGTGATATGAATATTCAGATCCGAAAGATTCAAGACAAAAGTTCATATTGACATAAAAATAATAATACTTCAAGCATACTAACTAAGCAATTATGTCCTCTCAAAATAACATGGCCAAAGAAAGTTCATCCCTACAAAATAATATAGTTTAGTCATGCTCCATTTTCGTCACACAAAAATGCTCTCATCATGCACAACCCCGATGACAAGCCAAGCAATTGTTTCATACTTTAATAATCTCAAACCTATAAACTTTCACGCAATATATGAGCGTGAGCCATGGATATAGCACAATGGGTGGAATAGAATATGATAATGGGGGTTATGTGGAGAAGACAAAAAAGGAGAAGATCTCACATCAACGAGGCTAATCAATGGGATATGGAGATGCCCATCGATTGATGTTAATGCAAGGAGTAGGGATTGCCATGCAACGGATGCACTAGAGCTATAAATGTATGAAAGCTCAACAAAAGAAACTAAGTGGGTGTGCATCCAACTTGCTTGCTCACAAAGACCTAGGGCACTTGAGGAGGCCCATCGTTGGAATATACAAGCCAAGTTCTATAATGAAAAATTCCCACTAGTACATGAAAATGACAAAACAAGAGACTCTCTATCATGAAGATTATGGTGCTACTTTGAAGCACAAGTGTGGAAAAAGGATAGTAGCATTGCCCCTTCTTATTTTTTATTATTTATTTATTTTTTGGGCCTTCCTTTTTTTCTGTTTGGCCTTTCTCTTTTTTTTCTTTTCCTTTTTTGGGACAATGCTCTATTAAATGATGATCATCACACTTCTTTCTATTTACAACTCAATGATTACAACTCTATACTAGAACAAAGTATGACTCTATATGAATGCCTCCGGCGGTGTACCGGGATATGCGATGAACCAAGAGTGACATTTATGAAATAATTATGAACGGTGGCTTTGCCACAAATACTATGTCAACTACATGATCATGCTAAGCAATATGACAATGATGAATATGTCATGATGAACGGAATGGTGGAAAGTTGCATGGCAATATATCTCGGAATGGCTATGGAAATGCCATAATAGGTAGGTATGGTGGCTGTTTTGAGGAAGATATAAGGAGGTTTATGTGTGAAAGAGCGTATCATATCACGGGGTTTGGATGCACCGGCGAAGTTTGCACCAACTCTCAATGTGAGAAAGGGCAATGCACGGTACCGAAGAGGCTAGCAATGATGGAAGGGTGAGAGTGCGTATAATCCATGGACTCAACATTAGTCATAAAGAACTCACATACTTATTGCAAAAATCTACAAGCCATCAAAAACCAAAGCACTACGCGCATGCTCCTAGGGGGATAGATTGGTAGGAAAAGACCATCGCTCATCCCCAACCGTCACTCATAAGGAGGACAATCAAATAACACCTCATGTTTCAAATTTGTTACATCATGTTTACCATACGTGCATGCTACGGGACTTGCAAACTTCAACACAAGAATTTCTCAAATTCACAACTACTCAACTAGCACGAATTTGATATTATCACCTCCATATCTCAAAACAATTATCAAGCATCAAACTTTTCTTTGTATTCAACGCACTCAAAAGAAGGTTTTACAAATCTCGAATACCAAGCATATTAAGATTTTTAAGCAGATTACCATGCTATTTAAGACTCTCAAAATGATCTAAGTGAAGAATGAGAGTTCATCTATTTCTTCAAAATAAAACTACCACCATGCTCTAAAAGATATAAGTGAAGCACTAGAGCAAATGACAAACTACTCCGAAAGATATAAGTGAAGATCAATGAGTAGTCGGATAATTATGCAACTATGTGAAGACTCTCTAACATTTAAGAATTTCAGATCTTGGTGCTTTATTCAAACAGCAAGCAAAGCTAAAGAAAATAAAATGATGCTCCAAGCAAAACACATATCATGTGGTGAATAAAAATATAGCTCCAAGTAAAGTTACCGATGAACGAAGACGAAAGAGGGGATGCCATCCGGGGCATCCCCAAGATTAGGTTCTTGGTTATCCTTGAATATTACCTTGGGGTGCCTTGGGCATCCCCAATCTTAGGCTCTTGCCACTCCTTATTCCATAGTCCATCGAATCTTTACCCAAAACTTGAAAACTTCACAACACAAAACTTAACAGAAAATCTCGTGAGCTCCGTTAGCGAAAGAAAACAAAACACCACTTCAAGGTACTGTAATGAACTAATTATTTATTTATATTGGTGTTAAACCTACTGTATTACAACTTCTCTATGGTTTATAAACTATTTTACTAGCCATTGAGTCATCAAAATAAGCAAACAACACACGAAAAACAGAATCTGTCAAAAACAGAACAGTCTGTAGTAATCTGTAACTAACGCAAACTTCTGGAACTCCAAAAACTAAGCCAAAATAGGAAGACCTAGGAAATTTGTTTATTGATCAGCAGCAATTGGAATCACTATTTTATCACGTTCTGGTAATTTTTAACAATTGTTTTCGTGAACAGAAAGTTTCTGGAAATTACAGCAAGATCAAATAACTATCATCCAAGAAGATCCTATAGGTTTAACTTGGCACAAACACTAATTAAAACATAAAACCACATCTAAACAGAAGGTATATGGATTATTTATTACTAAACAGAACCAAAAAGCAAGAAACTAAAATAAAATTGGGTTGCCTCCCAACAAGCGCTAACGTTTAATGCCCCTAGCTAGGCATGATGATTTCAATGATGCTCACATAAGAGATAAGAATTGAAACATAAAGGGAGCATCATGAAGAATATGAATAGCACATTTAAGTCTAACCCACTTTCTATGAATAGGGATTTTGTGAGCAAACAACTTATGGGAACAATAATCAACTAGCATAGGAAGGCAAAACAAGCATAACTTTGAAACTTTAAGCACATAGAGAGGAAACCTGGTATTATTGCAATTCCTACAAGCATATATTCCTCCCTCATAATAATTTTCAGTAGCATCATGAATGAATTCAACAATATAACCAGCACCTAAAGCATTTCTTTTCATGATCTACAAGCATAGAAAATTTACTACTCTGCATATAAGCAAAATTCTTCTCATTCGGGATAGTGGGAGTATCATAAGAGACTTGAATACTATAGATTGTTTCCACATTAAAAGAGTAGTGCTCAGAAAAAGGGTAATCATAATCATGACAAGTTTTATAAATATAATCATCACTACTTTTTATAGCATAAGTTTTATCACAATAATCATCATAAGTAGCAACTTTGTTCTCTTCATAATCAATTGAAACCTCTTCTGAAATAGTGGATACATCACTAAATAAAGTCATGACCTTTCCAAATCCACTTTCATAAATATTATAAGATTCAACATCCTCCAAAATAGTGGGATCATTACTTCCTAAAGTTTACACTCTTCCAAACCCACTTTCATAAATATGGATAGCAATTATCATATTCCTCCAAGCAAGTGCCAAAAAGATTTTCAAGATCATAAGGGGTATCATTATCTTCCCAATCATAATCATCACAACAAGCAATAGGCATAACGAGATCATCATCAAGTGCATCATCTTCCACAATTACTTTTGATTCATTTTCATGAGGCACAACAATAATAGGAGCAACATTATTTGGGAGAGATATCTTTTTACCTCTCTTCCTTTTCCTTTTCTTCTTCTTCACCACATCATGTGTGGGTTCAATCTTCTTTTTGGAGCTCCTTATTGATGAGATTGGTTGAAGAGAGGGCTCCTCCTCGTTACTTGATTCATCATAGGAAATAATAGGAGGATATTGGGAAGTCTCTTCCCTTTCATTAGTATTCTCTTCATCCTCTATTTGTTTTCTTTTCTTTATGTAGTTGGCAATATAAGGATTTTCAATGCAATTCACCGCACAATACATATAAATTTCTTCTAGATTAAAATGAAGAACTTTATCAAGGGCAAATTTTGGAATATCCTTAGTTATACGTTTCAGTTCTTCATAACCCAAGAGCAAACTAAGTTCATTATGATGTGCAAGGGAAATCAAGTCATCACAATTTTTGGACACGATACGACCATGAAACAATTGGCATTGGGTACTGAAATGATCATGTTCATTGCAAAGTTCACAAGTATGGCTAAGAAAAAATAAATTTTCAGCACAAGCATCTAGCCTTTCTTGCAACCATTTAGTTTCTAAGTACTTATGCCTCTTGCAGTATCTATCTTCCCTATTTGGTGTGTACTTGCAAACCCAATGCACTCCACAAAAATTGACATGTTTATAGGAGACATTTTCATCATAACTAGTGCAACATCATTAGTACTATGGATATTCAAGGAGTTCATACTAACAACATTGCAATCATGCTCATCATTTAAAGATTTAGTGCCAAACATTTTAATGCATTCTTCTTCTAACACTTTGGCACAATTTTCCTTTCCATCATACTCATGAAAGATATTAAAAAGATGAAGCATATGAGGCAAACTCAATTCCATTTTTTTGTAGTTTTCTTTTATAAACTAAACTAGTGCTAAAACAAGAAACAAAAAGATTCGATTGCAAGATCTAAAGATATACCTTCAAGAACTCACCTCCCCGGCAACGGCGCCAGAAAAGAGCTTAGTTGACGGGGTGTGAGTGCCGCTTACCTAGCCTCCCCAACAACGGCGCCCGAAAAGAGCTTGATGTCTACTACACAACCTTCTTCTTGTAGACGTTGTTGGGCCTCCAAGTGCAGAGGTTTGTAGGACAGTAGCAAATTTCCCTCAAGTGGATGACCTAAGGTTTATCAATCCGTGGGAGGTGTAGGATGAAGATGGTCTCTCTCAAACAACCCTGCAACCAAATAACAAAGAGTCTCTTGTGTCCCCAACACACCCAATACAATGGTAAATTGTATAGGTGCACTAGTTCGGCGAAGAGATGGTGATACAAGTGCAATATGGATGATAGATATATGTTTTTGTAATCTTAAAATATAAAAACAGCAAGGTAACTAATGATAAAAGTGAGCGTAAACGGTATTGCAATGCTAGGAAACAAGGCCTAGGGTTCATATTTTCACTAGTGTAAGTTCTCTCAACAATAATAACATAATTGGATCATATAACTATCCCTCAACATGCAACAAAGAGTCACTCCAAAGTCACTAATAGCTGAGAACAAACGAAGAGATTATCGTAGGGTACGAAACCACCTCAAAGTTATTCTTTCCAATCAATCCATTGGGCTATTCCTATAACTGTCACAAACTGCCCTAGAGTTCGTACTAGAATAACACCTTAAGACACAAATCAACCAAAACCCTAATGTCACCTAGATACTCCAATGTCACCTCAAGTATCCGTGGGTATGATTATACAATATGCATCACACAATCTCAGATTCATCTATTCAACCAACACATAGAACCTCAAAGAGTGCCCCAAAGTTTCTATCGGAGAATCACGACGAAAACGTGTGCCAACCCCTATGCATAGGTTCATGGGCGGAACCCGCAAGTTGATCACCAAAACATACATCAAGTGGATCACGTGATATCCCATTGTCACCACAGATACGCATGGCAAGACATACATCAAGTGTTCTCAAATCATTAAAGACTCAATCCAATAAGATAACTTCAAAGGGAAGACTCAATCCATTACAAGAGAGTAGAGGGGGAGAAGAAACATAAGATCCAACTATAATAGCAAAGCTCGCGATACATCAAGATCATGCCAAATCAAGAACACGAGAGAGAGAGAGAGATAAACCACATAACTACTGGTACATACCCTCAGCCCCGAGGGTGAACTACTCCCTCCTCATCATGGAGAGCGCTGGGATGATGAAGATGGCCACCGGTGAGGGTTCCCCCCTCCAGCAGGGTGCCGGAACAGGGTCCTGATTGACTTTTGGTGGCTACAGAGGCTTGCGGCGGCGGAACTCCCGATCTATTCTCCATTCTGAAAGTTTTAGGATACATGGGTATATATGGGTGAAAAAAGTACGTCGGTGGAGTTTCGGGGGCCTCACGAGGTAGGGGGCGCGCGGCCCCCACCCTCGTGGCCACCTCCTTTCTTTCCTGACGTGGGGTCCAAGTCCATCCGGTAGCTTTCCTTCCAAAAATAACTTCTCCAGTTGATTTCGTTCCGTTTCGACTCCATTTGATATTCCTTTTCTTCAAAACACTAAAATAGGCAAAAAAACAGCAAATCTGGGCTGGGCCTCCGGTTAATAGGTTAGTCCCAAAAGTAATATAAAAGTGGAAAATAAAGCCCAATATTGCCCAAAACAGTAGATAATATAGCATGGAGCAATAAAAAATTATAGATACGTTGGAGACGTATCAAAGCTCTGCTGGATCGGAGTTCGCGGGACGTCATCGAGCTGAACGTGTGCTGAACTCATAGGTGCCGTACGTTCGGTGCTTGGATCGGTCGGATCGTGAAGACGTACGACTACATCAACCGCGTTGTGCTAACGCTTCCGCTTTTGGTCTATGAGGGTACGTGGACACACTCTCTCCTCTCATTGCTATGCATCACCATGATCCTGTGTGTGCGTAGGAAAATCTTTGAAATTACTACGTTCCCTAACAGTGGCATCCAAGCCAGGTTTTATGGATAGATGTTATATGTACGAGTAGAACACAAGTGAGTTGTGGGCGATACAAGTCATACTGCTTACCAGCATGTCATACTTTGGTTCGGCGGTATTGTTGGATGAAGCGGCCCGGACCGACATTACGCATACGCTTATGGGAGACTGGTTCTACCGACGTGCTTTGCACATAGGTGGCTGGCGGGTGTTAGTTTCTCCAACTTTAGTTGAACCGAGTGTGGCTATGCCCGGTCCTTGAGAAGGTTAAAACAACACTAACTTGACGAACTATCATTGTGGGTTTGATGCGTAGGTAAGAACGATTCTTGCTAAGCCCGTAGCAGCCACGTAAAACTTGCAACAACAAAGTAGAGGACGTCTAACTTGTTTTTGCAGGGCATGTTTGTGATGTGATATGGTCAAGGCATGATGCTAAATTTTATTGTATGAGATGATCATGTTTTGTAACCGAGTTATCGGCAACTGGCAGGAGCCATATGGTTGTCGCTTTATTGTATGCAATGCAATTGCCTTGTAATGCTTTACTTTATCACTAAGCAGTAGCGATAGTCGTAGAAGCATAAGTTGGCGAGACGACAATGATGCTACGATGGAGATCAAGGTGTCGCGCCGGTGACGATGGTGATCATGACGGTGCTTCGGAGATGGAGATCACAAGAACAAGATGATGATGGCCATATCATATCACTTATATTGATTGCATGTGATGTTTATCTTTTATGCATCTTATTTTGCTTAGATCGATGGTAGCATTATAAGATGATCTCTCACTAAATTTCAAGGTATAAGTGTTCACTACAAAAAAAACACTTCCGTGATGATACGTGTTTGTCACAGTAGGTCGCATTTTTTGTCATGCATGTACATCCATGACGATTTTATGACAGAATCAAGATAATCATACCTGTGCTGTCGTAGAAGTGTTCCATGACATTACCAAAATTATCATCACGGAAGTGTCCACTTCCATGACGATAAATCGCGCGTCACAGAAGTGCTTTCGTCAAGGGTGACCGACACGTGGTATCCACCGTAACGGAACACCGTTAAGCTATCGGGTCGGATTTTGGATCCGATAACCCGTTAATAGCCCTGACCAATGGGAAATTTCCACGTGTAAAATTCTGATTGGCCGAAGGGAACACCTGTCAGCTCGTTAGTGGGCCAGATGTCGCCCCTCCATTGGAGGAGACATGCCTATGATACGTCGACACGTGGCTGGGCCCAACAGAGGCCCATATAGGTTAAAAAGGCCGGCCCAGTCAAAGGCCCGTAGAACTTAATCAGGTACTAGTGGGACAGCCCAATAACGACATGCTTAATAAAGGTCCATTTACGGCCCGAAGCCAGATCTGGCCCGTTAATTGTTTGCCCAATATTTGGGCCCATTTACGGCCCGAAGCCAGATCTGGCCCGTTAATTGTTCGCCCAATATTTGGACCCATTTGCGACCCGAAGCCAGATCTGGCCCGTTACTTGTTCGCCGAATATTTGGGCCCAACTACAACCCAGTGACTTTCGGCCTGTTAGAGGCCTGATGTAGACATGGGCCCATTTCAGCCCGGTGTGACTTTCGGCCTGGGAATGGCCCGTGCTGCCCATGGGCCATATATGGTCCGACAGGACATCGGGCCCACTAACGGCCCGTGCTAAAGGTGGCAACAGTTAAGCCCAACGTGACTTTGGGCCTGTTAAAGGCCTGTCGTGTAATTCGGCCCGTTGATGCCTGTGCTAAGCTTTCGGCCTCTTAAAGGCCCATGATATCAGTGGGCCAACTAAGGTCCGAGATATGTTTCGGCCTGGTAACGGCCCATGAGCTAACTGGGCCCAAAATGGCCCGGTCTACATTTCGGCCTGCTGAAGCCCCGTCGACGACTAGTGAAAATTGAGGCCCAACATGCATTTTGGCCTGCTAAAGGCCCGTGGTTTCATCTTGGCCGTAACAGGCCAGTACAATATTCATCCTGTTAATGGCCCAACGCTACCTGGGCCAAACTAAGCGCTAGGTCGACAAAAGGCCCAACTAAAATATAGGCCGGTGTAAGTTTGGGCCTAGCGCAATGTGTGAAGGCCCCAATCATTCGGGCCCAAGAAAGACGCAGGCCGGCCCAATTGTGGCCCGCTAAAAACCTGGGCCGTTAGAGTTGAATGTTTCGGTCCGATCGACTACATCTGATTTTTTTTCAGATAGCGAATGATGACAGTAACTAGTAGGAATTAAGAACAAACCTACTCTATACAATAAAGAAATTATGGCATAGTAACTAAGAATAAACCTACACTATACAATAAAGGATTTAAGGTATATTACATCCACTGGGCATCGAAGTTTGCCACCAATGATCATAAAGCGCAACGAAGAAGCAGATTACAAAAACTGGGCACCATTGCAGCGTAACAAAATAATACTGGACCGAGACCACTTCCAAGACAGTTCAAGAAAGGTTAGCCTTGCGGGGGAACTGCTGCGCAAGCTGCTGAGCAAGGCTGTGAGACGGCCTAGCATGTCGGCCATAGCTTCCAGGTGTAGCTGTTTAGCGATGAGGTTCTCATTGGTGTTCTCCGCAATCTTTCGTAGAGATAGGACTTCAAGTCGAAGTTGAGTTGTAGAATGCCTTTCTGCTAGAACTTGGGACTGAAGAAGTCGAACTGATTCAGACAATGAATTCTGTGAGCTTGTCTGACTGTTAGTATCAAGTAACTTGAACACTGCATCAAGACAAGACTTTGGGGTTGTCTCGCTATCTTCAAGATGTTTTGCCTTCTTTGCTGCAATATATGTTGGGTTTGTCTCACAGCCTTCAGCAGACTTGTGCATGCCATCAGGCATATCACCCTGAAACAAAGCAGAGAGATGACAGGTTTTGCACGTGTATAAACAAAGATGATAACTGTTCTGTCAATTCTATCCAATTTCAAATTAGAAAATAAAGAGTAAGTTCAAAATATCAATAGCATAATTTGGCATTGTTCATAATGCGGGAAGCTTCACCACACTACTGGATTACCATGTCAACATAACAAGCATAGATGAAGGGCAAAGAAAATCATTGTATCTATTTTGGATAATGTGCATGGCATGTTGTTCATATCATTAGCCACATCAGTAAGATAAAACAGGAGATGACAAGGTGCCCACACTGGGCTGCTTCACCACACACTGGATTATAGATCCACAAAAACAAGCATACATATAGGGAGTATTAAGTAATGTGCATGGTATGAATAAGGAATTTGGTTTTACAAGTAAAACTTAGAACTTATGGTTCTTACGAACATGCATTTTGATAGAAACAGCAAACTAAACAGCAGTAAATGATAGGGAGTATGAGCAAATTAAACATCAGTTGAGGGTAAAGGCTTTAGAAGGACTAACTTACATCAACAGTTAACACCGGCTTTATAATGCCCTTCTCCATGTCAAGGGAAGGATAACTCAAGAATTTCAGCACAAAATCTTCTTCATAAGCATTGCCTGTACTCTACATTTTGTAGAGAGTAATTATAGATATGATAATACTGGAAGGGATAGAGGATAATGAAGATAAGATGCAGATTGATGCTACATAATCAACTACCAATCCCTAGAAGTACAAGCGTTATAGGACAAAATGTACTGACAAGAGCAATGGGCTACACTTCTGCACTGGCATTGTCTGTGTATTCTACTTGTTGGTAAGACTAAATATAGATCTGATCTTTTTTAGTAAATGGTGGGCGAGGGAGATAAGATGCAGAATGCTACAAAATGAACCAATCCCTCTTCCCATAATACAAGAGTGTTTTGAACACTGGTGTACTGTACAAAACGTTCTTATATTATGGGACGGAGGGAGTAGCTGTTAATGTAAGTACAGTGATAGACCACGTCCAGTCCTTACAAGAGGACTGCAGAGCTAAACCTCTTCAAAAGCATTGGGTTGATTCTAAATTTATGTAAGAGTCCATACGGATCTTATAATGTCCACCAAATGGACGATTACGAGGCTAACATGTGCAGTGATGCTACATAATCAAACAGCTATGAAAGTAAGTATGGTCATACAGGTCAAGAGGTACTCACAAGAGCAATGTAGTGTGCAGTATAGTTGCAAGATTCTGTGGTCCCTTGAGAACGAATGTTCTTCTGCTAACAATTTTCGTACAAGTGAGACATTAAGGCAAATGCAGAAATGTAGTTCAAATTGTGATGTGATATCATAGACAGTACCTTACGCTGCAGCCGAGACCAATGTGTAACAAGATTATTCCAGTCACCATCGGATAAATGTAGCACCAGAGACTTTATAGAAATTTTGTTCAGAGGCTTGCCATCGAAGTGCGCTTGCCTCAGGTAGGAACGATACTTCATCAACGAGTGCTTGAAAAGTGCAACCAACCCTTGCTCGTCATCACAATCCAGTTTGCTCCTCGCCTATTTAAAAGAATGAAATCTTGTGTCTTCTGTCAGCAGAAACATATGCAGTAATGACCATGAATAACATTAGTACATTACTTACGCGTAAGTTGCGGAGGAAGACTGGAAATTGTTCTGTGTCTGCGGTATAATATTTCCATGAAGGAAAGATGCACACAAAGTTCCTGACAACAACATAAGCTTCGTCTTCTAAACTGGGAAGAAATGGAACAGGGGTCCTATTTGCTGCAATTGGGGCTCTCTCTGGTTCGAAAAGGGATTTGGCAACTGGATTTGGTGTACTCTTTGCTGGAATGGGGTTTTGCATCGTACAGTTGGTGCTATGTCAACTGGCATAATCATACTGTTTGCTGCAGTTGGGGTCTGCTGAGTTGGGGCATCAGAAATGACCAGTGTAGTAGGGCTAGAGTCTGCTAGAGTTGGGGTATTTTGTGGGTCAGGTGATATTGCAACTACACCTAATGGGCTATTTGATTTATCAGGTGCCACTACCTTTTCCAAATACTTTGCTTGTGCTCCTCCACGATCAGCAATCGCCCTCTTCCTTTTGAACGTCTGATACACAAGAACAACATTTGAATGGATAAATATGGTATGATGACAGATGGAATATGTACTGAAAATGGATAGGCAGGGCGTATTCACATACACGATGTGTAAACTAAGCTAATGGCAGTTCAACAAAGTAGAAGCAATGCAAAGCATCAGTTGCAAGATATGTGCGAGCAATGTAACCTTGGAAAGTTAGAGCAAGTACCTTGATGGGTGAATAAGATAGGGCATCTTCCTCTGACTCCTCCACTAGGGAGCTACATTGACTTAGGTCTCCCTCTAGCTCAGAATCACTGTTAGGATCATATTCTGAGCATGAATCTGTAGGTGGAGAGCATTTGCATTGCATTGCATCCAGACTTGATTTCAGTCCCTTAATGCCAAGTTTGACAGCCATGGCATTGTTCTGCTTTATTCTTTTCATGCGCGCAAGCTCATAATCATTATGATGCTGTTCAGAATCTGAGATTCATGAAAACATAAAAAGTAGTCAGATTATCTATGGAATGCATTGCGGATTCAACTCGGAGAGTGTCTCCCTATAAACCCCTGCATATGCAAAGTTCACCTCCCCAACCGTGCTGACCAGACCACACACAGAAATACAAACCCCTTATGTCTCTATAACAGGCAGGCACACATTTCAAAACTGAAGTAGGAACATTAGAATCATATGAAATTCGTATTTGAACAAATAAACTAAGCAATTATGAGTGGCGTAATGTTTAGCTTCAAGGGTGGAGTGTTGGTAGTGCGACACAAAGCAAGTAGGCAGATTGTATTCCATGTAAAAGATCGAAACCTATGTAAAAGCTGGAAATGACACTTTCTTTCTATACAATGCAGTGTTCGTTACCCACACATGATGGAAGAGATCACATAGAGAAATACTATTCACTCATGTCTACGGTTCCAGTATTTAGAAACAGGGTGGTCCACCCTAAAAGAATATTGACAACAAATATGACAAGGCAAGCATAGATGTAGTGAATCAATCATTTACTTGTGAGCTTACTAGGACAAGTATGCAGAATTGTAACTGCAGTAAGAGACCGTCCAAAATCTGAATGAAGAAGTTTGTCTAGCACTTATTGTTTGCAACTAATCGACGTGAATAATTGGATATTATATCGAATGAGTAAGAAAGACAAGTAAAATTGTCAACAAACCTGGCTTGCAGTAGTAATCTGGGTCAATGTCACTACGACCAACAATCCAAAATGACTAGTTTCTGTTCCGAGGGCCGGAATTTTGAAAACCCTGTGAACTTTAGAGGTACTAAAGATTACCGAAATACATCTGAACCATTAAGTGTAGGTAGCACTGAGCACACAACAAACCCTAATGACAGTCCTGCCTAATGAGTAATGAATCAATTAGAAAATGGGTGATGAGGAGTGGCTGCTGAGTGTTGAGGACGTATCTCAGGATAAATCGGGTTGGCTTGGTGGGTGCTGCACGCCTGAGCCCTGAACGGACTGGGAAGGTAGGCACGGCGGCGCGCCCGGGCAGCGGTGACGCTGTTGGGCGAGCGGCTCCTGGCCTCCTGTTAGTCCGGCGTCTCCTCCTAGAGTCATGCCGTCCGGGGACGGCAAGTCGCCGGTGAGGCAGGCGGCTGGGGGCGAGTAGAGATCGGAAGCGCGCAGCAGAACAGAGGGGAATCGGGGCCTGGGACGACCCAAAATCCCAGGGTGGGCCGGCCCACCGTGGGCACCCTGTAGAGATACACACCCGAGCGGCGAACATGCATTTTCGAAACTAATTTAGGAACATTTAGCTGACCAATTAAACAACTCTGTTTTAATAATATCAGATTCGTATTTGAACAACTAAGCTTGTTTAGCTTGATGGGTGGAGCAGTGTTATTATGACACGAAGCACGTATTCTGATCGTATAGTGATCATAAAAGGGGGAAACTCTAAGCATATTTTTTTAGCAAAAGAGGGTTTCCCCTCCGATTTCTATTAAAGAAACCACCACAGAACCAACATGATCAATTAAACCCTAAGCATGATCAATTAAACCGTATTATGGCTGTGCCATGGCAGATTTGAAGCCGCAAACCAGAGAAATGATATTTAGCATCCATTGTTTGCTTCGAACTAAGAACTAAATTCTAAGAGCTGAAAAGAAAGTAGAGTAACCAAGTTAAGATCTATTTTCTGGTTGAGATCAAAAAGTTGAGGAGATATGAAGTACCACCTCTCTTGCGGCGCCGTGTAGGCATCGGGGGTGCGATGGCTGTCGGTGGCGTTGAAGCAGATCTGCGACGGTAGACGGGTGCATCGGGGGATAAGTCCCGTTGCGGTGGAAGAGAAGGTCGTGTGAGCGGCCCCAGCAAAGAGGACGACAACACCGATGAAGCGAGAATACGCGATGCAAGGCTATTGGTCCGTCACCATGGATGAGAAACGTCCATCTCTAGCAGTGGACGATGCGGTCTTGGTAGGCGCTCCGGCATGGTGGAGGACGGTGGCGATGGATGTGGTGGAGGACGGCGGCGATGGATGGGGTGGCGGACGGAGGCTGGTGTGGGGATGGGGTGTTCTAGCGCGGACGGTGTATGAATGGGAAAATGGAGGGAGAGGTATGGGGAACCATGTTTTTGGGACGCGCCTGTCTGAAATATGGGGAAGTTATGAACTTAGCCCCCGTTTAAAATTTGGACGTCTCGTCGGTTGGGGATAGGACGGTAATCTCGCATCTCGCCAATATTTGCCCAGAGCGATTTCGGGCGAGGAGAGGGTGGTTGGCGCCCATGGTTGGCGCCCACGGTGTATGAACAAGGCTGACAGGTAGGGCGGTTGTGTCACGTCTGAGTGAAGTTACAAACCTGCCCCTATTGAAAATATTTGCCTACATCGATTTCGGCCGAGTCGAGTTTGTTTTGCCGCCCACCGTGTATGAATGGGGAATGGAGGGAGAAACAGAGGTCTTTCGGACGAGCTTGAATCAAATGAGTTTTGCCGCCCATGTTTGACGCCCACCGTGTCGGAATGGGCTCAGAGGCGGTCGTGTCACGTCTAATTGAAGTTACTAACCTACCCCTATTTAGAGCAGTGGAAATCGGGCCGATGGATTGTCCGTGTAATGGGTAGACAGTAATTTCCATCTCCCAAACACTTGGCTTCGGGCAGCCGACGTGGGAGTGGACATTTTGCTGCTTCTTTCGAATTTTGGGACAATAAGCATCCACGTTTACCCTGGCAACTAAATTCGAATCCATTTTGTATTCCTATATGAATCTTTATAAACCATTCTATGTGTTTTTATATATCTTCTAAAGGACGACAAAGATGTATTCCACTGTCATATATGAATATGATTTACAAATGCTGATACTCAAATTCAAAAACTAGAATCCAGTTTAAGGTGAATTCGAATATTTGGAACACTTCATGTCCAACTCAAATATCACACACAGCATAATGTGTACTCCCATTTAGATATGTACACAAGCGATGTATCAAGATTCAAATACTGAGTCAATCAACCAAGAATGTATAGAACTAACAGACATATAAACACTTATAGAGTATATGGATCAATAATATGAACTAACATACATAAGCCAGGCCATTGTACATTTTTTGGCTACAATAGCATCCTTTTTTAGCCATCATCTTGGCCCTTTCCGATGCGTGCCACTTATGGTCCATCTATACTACTACTATTGCTGAATGCACATTCAGCCCGATTGGCATATTTGTAGGTCTGGCACAGCAATCCAAATGAAATGTCTCCGAGTCTTATCAATTAATACAGACTTGTGCTCAAATAAAATTACAAACAAACAAAAAACAATTATTACATGATCTCTAAAACAAATGGTTTGATTGATTACATGAACAGACAACACAAAGGTTATTCAACTATGGAAAGAACATTTCACCTATGATTTACCAAGTAGGAATTTAATTTCCTTTTTTCCTTCAGGACCTTAACAATCTGGTCAGTCTCAGCTTGCTTCGTTTTGAAATCCACCAAATATTTAATGGTTGTCTTGAGTACTGCTTGTGATTGTGCTGTTTGCTTCCTCAACATGTCAACTTCATCTCTAAGTGCAGAAGCAGAATCTCTTTCTACCACTAGTTTAGCCTCTAGAGCATCAGCAGTTGGCAATTCATAATGCACGATTGGGCCGGTGCCACTGCTGTGGGATGATGCAACGTCCATGGGGACCTCGCTCTTTGATCTTGGGCTAACCTGTTTTGCCATTAAAGTTCCGATTGGATTCAGAAAAGTTGAAGTTAGCAAAACATCTCAACTGGGAGTTATAACAGCAAACCAGTTAAACAAACAAGGAATTAAAGAGTTTCAATTGGATGCTGAAAAGTAGTTATTAACATCATTGTAACCCGCTGTTGCAGCAGCAAAGCAGTTAAACAAACAAGTAGATATTTAAGTTAAGGCAAACAGGTAATTCTTAACAGTAAGTATCAAACACATAGATAGGCGCAGTCTACAATATGATTAACAGGCTGTGCCATTATGTAATCAGTAGCAAACTAAATTAAGCCAAGCAACGTAATTGAACAATTTTGCAATAAGTGGCTAACTAAAATTCCGAGAAGCAGGTAACTGAACTTACGCTAGTTCTTTGTACAGGCACACTGCAACTTCTTTTTCGCTTACAAGGTTGTACGAAGGAGTCCATGGCATCAATTGCTTGGATACGCAGTCCCAATACTTCTTTCTTCCCACACTGCATGGGTAAGTCGAATGGTTAATCTGGTAAGATGGTGCGTCCTTGATATGTTATATGAGGACGTGTAGTCAGACTAGTTGTAGCCAAACACATCACACTGGCTTTTACTGTATATTTCATGCGATTACTTTTGGCATATCGAGATCTAAGCAATCTACAATAGGATGAAAAGACTGGCATCCTTCACATTATTGGCGAACTCAGTTCATAGAAACAAGCAATTCAACCATTCTGTGGGTAAATCAAAAGCGCCACTGGAATATTTTTCACTATCCAATCATACACGCAAAAAGGGGCGACGCCACCATAGGGGCTGGTATGGGCGGCCGCCTCAGGTGGCTGGAAAGTGTGCACCTAGTTTGAGTCGTCCAGGTTGGCCCATGCTAGTTTTGTTCGTCCCAACGCACGAGCAGGCAATGTAAAAAATGAAGAAAAATGTTTCAATTTGGATGGGCCAATAACATAAGTGCAAGGCAGGCCCTATAGCAGGCTCGCGGCCCAAACGAGCGCCTCCCATATCGATCGACAGCAGGAAAAATCCCAATTCATTCGCTCCAGCCTCCAGTCTGGTTCGCTCCTAACCTAGCCGCCGCTGGACAGACCGACACAACACTTCCTCGCGCCCTCGTTGGAGGGCGGTCGCCGGGCTTCAAGCGAACGGAAGGACAAGAAGATGAAGATCCAACCCTGGGTGTAGCCTGCGTGGGAGGCAGCGGCGGCAGCACGGGCATGGCATCGAGCTTGCGCAAACGGACAGTCGCAGCTTGCAAGAGTAGCATGCGCAACGAGCAGGTACATCACATCCCTGATTATATCTAATTCAACTCTTCAATTTCTGGCCAATAGTTAAACCTGACGGTGTTGTAAAACTGCTTGTATGTAGGGAATCTATGAGAAAATGAAACCAATTTCTACTTATTTTATAACTCCCCCAATCAATACTGAACTGACTGAATCTGATGTATCTAATCAAGTTTCCGGTGCAAACATACAAGCTCATGTTGTTCTTGAGCCTGAAGTGTCTAATGAACAGACTGCTAATGAAGGATTTGATGCAAACATTTTACATGCTCCTGGTGATGAACATATAGTGTCTAATGAGGGATCTAATGCAAGCATTTTGCAAGCTCATTGAAGGATTTAGTGTCTAATGATGATCTACTATGTTGAGAGAGACAGAGATTTGCAGGCATTGATGACAAGCAAATTATAGTGCATTTTCATAGCTTGAGGAAACGTCGAGGCCATCTACCAGAAAGTCCCCGTATCATGACAACATAGCATAAATACTTTTCTAATCTGTTGTTTGAAACTATTGGCATACTTGTGCAGGATAGATATATTGATATGCAGTTTGCGCACTGGTTATACGTGCAATTACACTTCGATATTTTCAGCCAGAGAACGAATAATTCAAGCAGGTACAGACCATGTTTGTAGTCCTTGTACACCATGTTGCATTTTGTGTTTTTGGTGCTTGCATCATTTAGTGTTTATAATCTGAACTACTTTGGATCATTAGCTGGTTTTCAAAGTGCATGTAGCTTCACATTTCTCAAGTTATGTTGATTTCCGGAGTGCAAGTGCCTTCGTATTTTTTAAGTTAAATGTTCGCCCCTGGTAACTTGAATTCGTGGATCAGCCACTGCACACAAATCATACACGAATGCCAGTACGAATTAAATGAAATGCAGGGACTTACGCTAGCTCGTTGTACAGGCTCACTGCAGCTCTGCTTGCGCTTGGGATGTTCCATGTACAAGTCCATGTTACCACTTGCTTGGATGTGCAGGCCTTGTGCTCCTTGCATCCCCCTCTGCATTTTTGACACGGCGAATGGTTGATCAAATAAGAGGAATCGACCTTGATGTTGTACCGGAGGACAGATACTTACAAGGTTATACGGGTGTGCAGGATGTGTACCAGATCCCGTAGCGCCGTCATGCTTCGCTAAAAAATGGATTTGCTTGTTTCAGATGATATCTCCAGAAGAAATAAGAGTTAAAGTCAGAGTTGCATAGGCGTGTAAGCTAAGAGAGCAGTGAAAGGATATCCAAACATCGTCGGAACAGTGCACAAGGGAGTGATGTGTGGATACCTAGTTCGGGCCGGCGTTTGGGCATGCTCACCTAGCTAGAGTGTGGGTCACTTTAGAGCCATTGAGGGTGATGCGCTGGCGTTGGCTGGCCGTGCACGGATGCAGATCTTGAGTGGCAGCGGAGCGCTACGATGCGGTGGACGAGACCGTTGGTGAAGCCCCAACGGCCTCGGGGGGCGGAGGTGCGACGATGTGCTCGGTGAAGTAGCCCCGGTGAGCTGGGAGACGGCGTCGGTGAAGCGCACCTGATGCGGTGGAACTCGGTGTCTATGAGGCACGTCGGTTGCGGCGGCCGACGTTGTCGGTGGACCACCCGATGCGGTGGACGAGGGCGTAGATGAGGTAGCCGTGCGGGGAGCGCGACCGTCGTCTTCGTCGTCGTCGTCCGACACAGAGGTGGGGAACGGTGGGGAAAGAGACGAGACGAGGGGCGATTCGAGGGTTGGCGGCGAATTAGGGATTTGAGCAATCTGGGCGCGGAAGGGGACGGTGGAGAAGAGAGATTTTGCAGGGCTGGAATTGGGGCCGCCAGATATTTCAATCCGAAACGTGGAAGCGCGAACTTATATTGTCGTCGTCCTTTTTTTGGGGGGGAGGGGGGTGGGTGGCTGGGTGCTACGCGTCCGTCCGACACACGCGACCACCCCGACAGGACTATGCTTCGGTGCCTTAAGGCACCTGCCTTTGTGTCCATGACATGTGGGCCCAACAGGTGGCTGGCCCACATGTCAGTGACCCAAAGGCAGTTGCCTTTAAGGCACCGAAGCAGCGTCCACCCCGACACGACCCTGGTCTGCCTGGTGCGCCTACATTTGAGAATGCAAACGAATCTTCTTTCATTTGCAAACGAATCTGTATGTATTACCATGCCCGTGTTTTCCTTGCAATAATTAGTCATTCGAAACGAGATACTCCATCCGTTCACTTTTGTAAGTCGTTTCAGACAACTTAAAATGAACTGTTTTGCACATTGTCTGAAATGTCTTCAAGGTCTTATAAAAGTGAACAGAGGGAGTACTATAAATTAATTAATGAGGAGTTATTTGAAAAAAATCGAAACGGTACCCACGCTAACGTGGATTAGAGTGTGTGTCACATAATTAGTTATTTGAATTAGAGTGTGTGTCACGTAGTTAGTTATTTGAATTAGAGTGTGTGTCACGTAGCGATCTCCAATTCTAACGTGGATTTCGCATTTCACTGTATCCACGCTACTTTTTTAATACAAATTCATATGTATATGATGAACACCATGGTAGTGAGAAAACTTTTGGATGGATTCAAACATATGACCTACAAAATAGCACAACAAACTGAGTCAATGTCAACTTTTCGAAACTTAGTATGGCACGAATTCGAAATAATTACCCGTATGCCTGGTCCTCGGTTCAAATCTTACAATGTACACCGAATTGAAACATCGATATTAAGTCTCGTACTATGTACATTCAAATGTTGTTTTTAGCCCCCCCCCCCCCCGCACAAACGCTACATACTTCCTGTATCGGTCAATCTTCCTCTCCTAACCACCTTAGGAAGCTATCGGTTTCCAACACACGTTCATTCTTTCTCTCCATGTTTCGATCTCTAAGTCTCTCAACTACACAACCCCTTTTTCCACTCTGTTACCAAATGTATTTACCTCACACACCCGCCATTGCACCCCATGCCGAGCTCTCTCTCTCCCCCCTCTCCCTCTCACCCTCTCGCGCTAAATACATGCATTGCCTATCTAGCCCCCCAACCTCTCGTGCGCACGCACGCACGTTGTATATCTAGGTCACTCCCTCGAGACTGTCTCACTCTTTCTTCCGCACGGCGGGCCACACTCGCTCAATCTCGCTCTCTTTATCTGAGTCTCGTTTAACCTCGTTTTCTTTCACACACAAATGATATATCTCCCTGTTCGGGCCTCGATCGACACACTCTATACTCTCTCACGCAGATTGTCTATCTAGGTCAGTCCATCCAAGCCGCCGCCACTCTTTCGACCTCATGGTGGGCCACGCTCACTCAATCTCTCTCTCTCTCTCCGTATGTCTCGATTGACCTCGCTCTTTCTCGGACAAAAACGATATATCACCATGTTTGAGCCCAATTCGACCTATTCACATTGTATACTCTCTCACGCACATCGTCTATCTAGGTCACTCTCTCCAACCCGTCTCACTCTTTCGATCGCACGGCGACCCTATGTGATCGGTTGACCTTGCTTCCTCCCACGCACAAAATATATCTACACGTCTGTGACTGGATCATCTCTCAAGCTCTATCTTACAGCCCTCACCCTTGCCAAAAAGCTCAATCGGACAATATCTCTCCAGAGCATATATATTTGTTCAATGAATGTCGGACCACACTCACTTTGTCTCTCTATCTATATGTCTCTCGATTGACCTCGCTTTCTCACACCGTATCTTCCACGCGTTGAAGCTACTACCTCTCCATCCCTCGCAAAGCCGGAGCTATTTACATTGCGAGGGGCACTCCAACCTTGGATTAATTTGTGTAGGCATTTATTCCGGTCGGTTTAGATTATATTTTCGTAGCATTCGGCCCACAACTACTCCAAACACCGTTGCAACCCACGCAACTCCCCTAGTTGATTTCCCTCTGGCTCGGTCATCGCTCTCTCGCACGTCCTTTCTCGCCTTCAACGTCGCACCATGGTATTATTGAAAAAACTATGTTGTTCTCTTTAATTATTATAAATAAGCTACAAAACTACACACCGATAGTCCACTTGGAATGGAACAAATTTCGACCCACAAATTAAAGTGCTACAAACTACACACCGAGGGGCCCACATGTCATGAAACAAATTTGGACCCATATACAAATTAAAAAATAAAGGACGAGGATCGAACATGCGACCGGGCCTTCAAGCCGCACGTCAATAGGCAACATACGTAGAATAGCAATGTTTGTTGTACCCCCTTTGTTCACATAATGTTTTTATATTACCACAGCCTAATTAATGGATAACATGTAATATTATTTTTAGTACTATTCGCCTTCACTTACTGGTGGGTTCCATGTGTGCTCTCTCTCTCTCCTCCCCTTCTGCGTTTAGACGCACGGGCAAACAGGAAGAACTCGCGGGCGATGTTGCCGTTGACCATATCTGGACGCGTTCACAAGTCACGGCACCAGTTTCACGTACTAGCAGCACTAGTCAGTGTGTACGTGCAATGCACGTTAATTTGGAAGTATATTAAGTGCATGCGGATATTAACTACTAGGATATTATTTGCGTGTTGTCATGTGATTAGCACTATTTTTGGCATGAAATTAACTGCACGCTAAACGTGTTGAGCGCTCGACATTGAAGCAGTCTAGGTCGTTGGATGACAAGGAATACATGTGGCTTGATGACGTTTTATATTTAATTTGATACGGCTCTAGCAGAACATTCAATCGATCAAACCATACATTTCGTTCAGTCTGACTCCGACTTTAAATTATACGACGATCGATATAAAATAAACGGAAATGATAAACGTTCGGATTTTAAGCATGGCAATCCGAACGTTTTTCATGGCAAATTTAGATTACGCGGCGGCGGCGGGGCGTCTCGCGGTGGGAAGCGGCTCCTCTGCCGTGCTCTGTGTGTCGTCGGGCCACTGACCGACGGCGACGGCGGCGTCTTGCGCCGTTGTTGGCGTACTCCTGGACGTTGGCCTAGCTTCAAGGAAGGCCAAAATGTTCTGGACTTCGGAGCGAGTCAACTGGCGGGAGGAGGCGACTGGCGTTGGTGCAAGGAAGCGGTCGACGGCGGCCATCCATGCCGCTGAGGGGGGCACTGGCACCCGCGCGGGGACAGGCGCTGTCAACGGCGCGGCGGAGACATTCGTGTGCACGGGCACCGGCACGGGCGCGCACGTCAGTGCACGCGCAGGCGCATGCGCTGGCAGGTGCACGGGCACCGGCACGGGCGTGCGCGTCAGTGCACGCGCAGGCGCATGCGCTGGCAGGTGCACGGGCGCGTGAAAGTCGGCGGGGACCTCGTGGAACCCCGTGGGATCAAGCTCGGCGACAATGTGCGGCTCCCAGCCCATCAATGCCACGGGGATGGGCGCTGGCGCAGTCGGGGCGACGGGAGCCGGAACGGGAGCGGGGACAGGCGCGGCGTCTTCCCGCAAGGCCAGTTCAAGCTCGTCCCAAAGCGCCTTATGTTCTTGAGACTCCGGCTGGGTGTCTTCCTCAGGAAACTGGAACACTAAGGGCAGACCATCGTGATGCGGCATGGCGTACGTTTAGGTCAGGCTAGTTGGAGGTAGACGACAGGAGAATCGGAGAGGAAGAGAGAGGATTGTAGCGATACCGGGTAGTGCGGGGTTGATTTTAAACTGCGGCGCCGGCGACATTAAAAGTGGGAGCAGTTGGGACGACGGTGGGCGGCGGAGCCTGGTCAAAGGGCTCGCCTCCCGGTGAGCCTGCACAGCGGTCTGCTCGCACGCCTCCCTGACAGCCGGCGCAGCGGTCTGCTCGCACGCCTCCCGTCGACTCACACGCTTGCTCGGACGGCACCTGCCGATGAGAAGCGGGGACTCGTGGCGGCACGTAAACGCCCACGGTTTCAATAGTGAAAGCGTTCGCCTTAACGTGACAGGTCTTTGTTCCAAAATACCTTGGCTCTTCATTTGTGCAACTTGTCATAAGCAGCTTGTCTCAAATTGAAGAAAAAACTTACGAAGTAATATTTGTGCCATATCACGTGACCATGCTTAGTTTCAAGAATTTATGCTCACTTTTGGATTTTCTGAAATTTAAGATCCAGGATTCGAAACAATATCATAACCTGCATCATGCAATAAATTTTCAAGCCGTACATCTGTCCTGTTGTATTTCTTAAGAAAGGATTTGGTCAAATATTTTGCTTAGTTAGACTTCAGACAAGTTATATATGCAGAGTAAAAGGATAATCCCTCCGTACCAGTGCATTGCCTGATATATTAACTCAAGTACTAGACACAAACAAATAGGCTCAATTATGTGCTCATCCTGGTGTAGTAGTAGTAGTACTAGGCAATGTAGTTGACGGGTGACCTTGACGAGCGGCGACCGAGGGAATTGAACCGTGCTCGACACGGTAGGCAACGTTGTCTAGTTACTAAAGCATCCCTCTGTTGTTCATCGGTAGTCATTATGGACCGGGGACATGAGGGGAATTTCCTAGGGATGGAATTCTGGCCGCCAGATATTTCGACTTGAAACGCTGAGGCTCGACTGGTTGGGGTTTCCTAATGTGCGTACCACGCACGCCACCGAAGGACACGGGCCTGGTTTTTTTAGGATCAACACGAGCCAAGGTCTGGCTGGTACGCCGTTGGGCCCTACCATTCGAGAATACGAAAGGAACCTTTTAAATTGCTGAACGAATCTATGTGTATTACAATACCCGCATTTTCCTTGCAAATACTAATCTCAACGTGGTAATTGATTTATGACGAGTTGCTGAATTAGAGTGAGTTTGTGATATAGTGATCTCAATGTGGATTTCACATTTCATGGTATCCCTAGTAAGTTTTCCAATGCAAATTCAAATTTAAAATATGAAAAATATGGAGGTGAGAAAACTTTGTATGTATCAAGCATATGACCACACACACACATGAACACAACAATCCAATAAGTATAGTGCATCTATTTTTCCAAACCATGCATGTATGACTCGAATTCAAAAATACTCCTTCTATTCCTAAATATTAGTATTTTAGAGAGTTCAACAAGTGACTACACACGGAGCAAAATGAGTGAATCTAGACTCTAAAATATGTCTATATACATCCGTATGTGCCAGTCCATTTGAAGCCTTTAAAAGGACTAATATTTAGGAACAAAGGGAGTAAAATGTAAGACATCCATGGTCCTCAGTTCAATATTTAAAATGAACATGAAACTGAAACATGAATATTAAGTCTAGTACTACAGTACATGCAAATGTTGTGTTTAGGCGGAGCCATGATTGTCGGGGGTCAACCCCTCGACCTTAGATAAAATTGTGGAGCTTTGTTTAGGGTTGTTTAGATTATATTTGTCCCCACCCTCCCAACCACCGATTGGTTGTGCACCCCCACCCCTCCTCCCCGGGAGAATATCATGTGCCCCCATACCTTAGATGCTATATGCCGATACGAGTTGCTTGGAGCTTGTAGATCTAAGATATAGCAACTCACATGATGTGTCTTAATATTTTTGCAGGAAACCTTGATGAGTTTGAGAATTGCACACAATTTGTACAAAAACTACTTAGATGCCCTTTGATCCCATATCCAACGACCTCGAAGCTCGTATCACCGTAGCATCTAAGATGAAGGAGGACATCATATTCTCCTGTATATAAGAATATCATGTGCTACCACACCTTAGATGCTTTGGTGATACAAGCTCTTCGGAGGCGTTGGATTTGTGACCCAACACCTCCTCGGTGGTTCGAATGGTTTTTTGCAGAAAAGCCCCAAAAGAGTTCGGCCAGTGCTTACAAGCACAAAGACTGCTCAGATGCCATTGGTTCTCAGATCAAATGACCTCCAAGCTCGTATCACCGTAGCATCCAAGCTGCGATAGCACCTTATGTTTTCTCGCACGGGAGAGTATGAGGTGCTCCCGCACCATAGATTCTATGGTGATACGAGTTCACTGAGATCTAACGGCCCACAGTAGGAGGTTTGAATGTTTTTGCAATATACGGCTGATAGAGTTTGGGAAATGCGCAGAAAGTACAAGTACTATGCATGTGCCATCTGATCACTGATCATACGACCTAGATGCTCATATCACCGTAGCGGGTAATTAAGCTACGGGGAGCACCTAATATGAGCACCGGGGAGCCGTTGGATCGAAGATGCAGCGGCACACACGAGGCCTGAATGTTTTATTTGCAAAAAAACCTTTGGAGAGTTTGGAAATTGCGCATAATTACAAAGACTACTCCCAAGCCATTGGATCTCACTTCCAACGGTGTAAAAACTCGTATCACCATAGTATCTAAGCTGCGGGGTGGATGTGATATTCTATGCCGCTGTCATTTTTGTTCGTAAACGTGCAAAATACGTGTAACTCGTGCCGTTACTTTTCTAACCGCGCAAAGTGTTTGTTCAAGAAAACCATCCTACACTGAAATATCGGAACAACACACGGGGGTCCCACTTGTCATTAATCAAATTTGGACCTAAAACTAACAAATCTCAAATACGAGATTCGAACTGGCAACCTGGACTACAAAGCGTAAGTCGATAGCCTGAAAAAATGAACGGTTGTTGGCTTTGTCCCATAACTTGATTTTATACAGTACTTGCGTTGAGTAGAGTAGAGGTAGTGCCTCATCAACACGTGCATGACCGTTGTCTCACTTACTGGTGGGTCCCAGGTCTGTGATCTCAATCTCTCTTCTCTCCATCGTCTAACCTTTGCACGGGCACACACGAAGAGCGGCGCTAGCTTGCCGTGGTGTTATTACAACTAAAAAAAGATTGGAAAATAGAAGAATCGCCTAGAACAAGAGACGTTGTGGCTGGTCGAGACGGAGCTAACCACATCTATCCTCCGTGCCATGTTTGCATGATGAAGCCGTGTGGCTAGTGGAGTGTTTTCGACCGACTGGCTGGGTCCCGAGGTCGAACCATAGGTACTACGTCTGATACAGTATATTTTTACACGCACATATTTCCTCCGTGCCGAGACGTGGCACACCCTACTGCGCGGTTTTGGGGTCCTCCCAGGTGGTGCACGCATATATTCTTCCTGATGTGGGACGCCCTACCGTGCGTTTTCTAGGTCCTCCTCGGTCGTAGCACCGAAGCAAGTAAATGAGTCGTCAAATCACGAAAGACCACCTTTCCCGCCGAGTACATCAGTGAAGCACGGTGGCTAGCTAGTTGGGCTAGTTCGACCAATTAGCTAGGCCGCCGCCACATTTGTTTTTTCACCCCTTTTTTATCTACTTGCCGGCAAGTAAATTTAAATATCCACCGCAGCGTTGCTCTGGTGTTTGGGTGCGGCAGGATTTTTAATTTTTTGATTGACGGGAGCAGGCGCAACAGCAATTAGTCATGATGACTCCGCCTGTAAAAACCCACTGCTCCCTGATGTGAGAAGTCATCGACTGGTGTTTTACTGTGGTGAAAACCAAAAGATTCCCCGCTCCCTCCGCCTCCCGTAGATTGCATTGCCTTTCAGCCGTTTCGCCCCCTTTGCTTCCTCTCCCCATTGCTTCTACCTGGTGCCATGGCGGCGCAGCAGATCACGGAGTCCGAGGTGAGGCGCCTGACACAGGAGCTCCATGCCAAGGATGCGGAGCTCAGGGCCAAGGACGTGGAGCTCCATGAGCTCAAGGAGGAGAGGAGTGCCATGCTCCTCCGTTATGTGTGGGAGTTCACGGAGCTTCAAAAGTAGCAGGCGTCCACCACAAAGATGCTCGCAGCGTCGGCGGCGTTGCTGCAGAAAGCGGGAGATACGATAGGCCGTTACGGGAGCCGGCTGGAGCACGAGCGGGCCGATCGTGCCGAGGTCCAGGATCGCCTCAGCCACTTGGTGAACCAAGTTGCCACGCACGTGTTGCGGCTGCGTGATGCCTACCGTCGTGCCAGCGCGACGATGCCGGCCGTCGGGCTAAACCCGTTCGACCACCCGGTCGACTTCAACGAGCTGCGGCTTCCTGACCTGGTCTCCTTCTTCACCTATATCTCCGAGGAGCTGAGCTGTCTCCGCGCGATGGTGGGGGCTGAGCTGGACAAGGAGGGGTTGCGGGCTGCCGTCGCCATTGCCGGGCGAATCCTTTCAGGGCTCTGTCACCGGAATCCATTCGTGCCATTGGACGCCGTCTTTGACGAGCTGGCTCCCGTCGACCGGGAGCGGGCTCTGCGGGCAGTTGCACCCTGCATCACCAACGTCGTGCGCCTCGAGAAGCAGAGGGACTTCGGTGGTGTTTAGGCGCCCTCTGCATGGGCATGTCCATGTCTCGGCGCAACATGACCGTTGGATCAAACTCAGACGGTGCAGATCAGTCACTGTAGCACAAAGCGTGTGGGTGTGTTTGGTTGCATTCTCATCTCAATATAGTTGTTTCCTCTTCGTGTATTTTTGTCAACCTACTAGTGTGGACTCATGCACCCTTCATGCACTCTGCCAAACACCCAAAAGTGGGTCGAGAAGGGAACTTTTGCTCCCATCCCGTGCACCCTTCATACACCCTGCCTAACACTATTCGTGCTTCATATGGTTCATGTTTCATGGAGTACTGTAGCACCGTACTCTCCGTGCGCTGTGGACCTAGTTCTGTTAACATTGATCTCACCGTTCATTCTCGACCGGACAGTCGAAAAAGCGGTACTATGTTACATATAGGAGTAGTTGACATGCGCACAACATCATTTGTTATCGTCATATCTTACTACACTAGCAACAAGATTGTGTAGTACTGACGTATGAACCACTGCACATGCCTAGTAGTAGGAGCACTGTGTATGTTCAAGTGGCTGCCGTGTTTCGCACTCCTCCATTGTAAGAGTGGAAACGCTTGCTGTAATCATTTTTTTCTTCAGAAAAACAGTGGACACGCTCTACCGTGCGGATCCTCCTCCAGCCATGCACTAAATTACTCACTTTCGCCGACGTGTGGGACAGCCAGCACCTGGGTCCACCAGCCATGCACTAAATTACTCCGTAGTAGAGTGACGGTAGACTACCCCGATCGAACCGCCGCAGTAATGCCCAATGAGCCGTCAAATCACAAAACCCCCTCCTTTCCAGCAGTAAGTTGGACGGACGAAGCAACCATCATTTCACTCTTCTCTCTCAGCTTCCTCTCTTGAAGAAAACCCCCACTCGCTTCGCTTCTCCCTCATCTCGTTCCTCCTTTCACTCTTCTCTCTCAGCTTCCTCTCTGGATGGACGCCGGAGCACCGGCCGACGTGATGTCTATGGCTCTGGCCAAAACCGTCGAGGCTCATGGTACGAAGAAGCGCAAGCACCCCGCCGAGACTACCGCAGACAAGCTCAAAGCCATCGCCCTGTCCAAGCCCCCCTCTCCGGGATCCCTCATTAAGCAAGTCCAGGTAATGTCTCTTGTTGACGATCTTTTTCTCGATCTTGATCGTGTTTTTTCATCTAACACGCAGTACTAGTACTGGTAGTACAACTTTCTGGGTGATCTTGCATGTGATTTTAGTGTGCCAAATGACGGTTCTAAATTCCTCTTTTGACCAAAACATGCGAGAGGTTGACACTGATTTCTTATAGATTACTTTCAACTACTCCCTCTGTCCCAAATTTCTTGTCTTAGATTTGTCTAGATACGGATGTATCTAATACTAAAATGTGACTTGATACATCCGTATCTAGACAAATCTAAGACAAGAATTTTGGGACGGAGGGAGTACTTTATGAACATCAATGCTACCTTTTAAGAGGGTATATTTGCCTCAGTAACTTGTGTTATGGATATTGCATGTAATCCCTCTGCTCTCATGCCTTTGAAGACATGTTCTAGTGTCTTTGTTCACTCATTTCTGTGTGTATATGTAGTCATATATGGAGTATAATATCGAAAATCATCTTATATTTCTGAACGGAGGTAGTAATAAAATATGGTTTCTGTTTGAATTAGAACCAGGTCCGCGGTGGAGATGAAGTTCTCAAAGTCATGCCGTGTGAACTGGAAGACCTGATGATGAGTTCTACTGCTGAACTATCCAGCTGTTGTGTCCTTGTCGCCACGTGTCCTGAACTAGTGTTTTCCTGTAGCATTGTTGTCAGGCGTGTTCTCGAGGCTGTACTTGACCACAACAATTTCCTGGCTGTGCCTTCGATTACGAAGGGTGTGGTTCTTGTAAAGCTTCCCAACAAATCTGATGCGGCCTGTCTTCATCATCATGTTTATGAGTGGAAAGACCACTCTGTTAGGTTCTCCAAGGTTGACAAGATGGTGATGGTGCATGTAGACATCTCACACGAAGTCCATGGCCTAGTCAGTTATGCGGGGTTCATCCCGTAGGTCGGTGGCAAGAAATAGTCTGCAGAGTTTAGTTAGTGCAACTTTGCTTGTCTGTAGTAAGTACTATTGTTCAGTACTTGATTTGTGTTTGTGAACCCTGTATTGTTTATTAGTACTGCCGCTTTTGGTGTGTGAACGGTCCTATGTAATGTCTATGTTAATGTCTGTCCACTCAATTCAGTCTGTATATTTTGAAGTATCCAGATCATATTTTTTGTGAGGACGGTTTATCAATTATGGTTACACTCCAATATCTGTATGCATTGCAGGGTTTATCGCACCCACCAGGATTTCCAGTCCCATGGATGTTCGGTCCATACGATTTGTCACGACCTTTGGACTGTCCTGCTTGTGGGAGTAGGCGGGGCCCCTGCATGCCACGCGTAGTTGGACGATCAATATTCTGTTTAGTACTTCAACATAGTGATTTCCTGGTAAGGATTCACTCGTGTCACATCAAGTAAATCTTATTGATTTACTGTCTAAATCTTATTGATTCAATGTCATGTTTTCTTTCTTTTCCTGCAATTTTACAATGCAGGTTTTGCCATGTGACATTCATCACAGAATAAACCGTTTGGTTTGCTCTACGATGGCTATTTTTGCAGGTTTCACTTCTTATGTCGTGTCAGTAACGAAGGCACTGTCCATCACTTATATTACTGGAAAAATTGGATCAGTCTGTTATCTGAGTACAAGCTGAATCCCTATGATGAACTGCAGTTTGGTTTAACAAAAACGCCACAATTAGTCTTTCTCGCGTTTAAAAGAAATGAAGAAAAAAACTGGATCACAGTCACGGATCCTAGTCAAGTTAGAAAGCTGATCATAGCATACCATACACGAGCACCGCTATCTCGCACAGATCGAGCACCGACAGTTGCTCTAGCACTGACAGCGGCAACAGCTCAGTCTGATCCAGCTGAGGATTGGGCACCGACCGCGTCAGTGGATCAGTCTGATCTACCGGAGGATCGGGCATCGACACCGACACCTGCTCCGACACCGGCACCAGCTCTACAAGGAGCACCATCTCCGGCAGCAGCAACGGCTTCAACACCTGCACCAACACTTGCACTTGCATCTGCTCCGGCCCATGCAGTTGCACCGGCAACATACTGGGCTGCAGTTCGCACTTCATATACCAAAGTCCTTACAAAAACCGACATGTCCACCTTCTTGGTAAGCATTGGCCGCCCAAGTGCTTCGTTCTTTTTTCTTTCCTTGTTGTTTCACATGATTCACTGTGTTGATCTAACTGTTTGGGTATGTCTTCTTGTTTGCAAATAGAGAATTCCTAGAGCAACGAGGGAGTCGTTCAACAATCCGGGCGACCGTGGCCAAGTTTCTCTTACCACGCGCAGCCTTGGTGTGAATGAACCTGCTCAATATACCGTAAGTACAAAGGATGGTCGCATGATGATTGATGCTAAAGGATGGTCAAGGTTCAAATCTAAATCATATCTTGCGGTAGGGGATGATGTCAAAATCGAACTTTCTCGGCAAGGAGAGCTGGTCCAAATCAACTTTGAAATTCTTCAGTAGCAGCACGCAACTGCCGAACTGATCTATCCTCCGAGAGATTTTGATGTAATAATCTGGCATGGTGAAACAAGTGTCCTGTGTGTATAAGTAGTACGACAGTATTATTTATCACATGGTATATCGTTGATAGAATTGCAACTCTGATTGCTGGTTAGGAACTGTCGTTCGATTTCATTCCAACAGCTGTCGTGCTTTATTCAATTTTGTGTATTCGCCTTGCGACAGCATCTAAAACCAGCGCCGTACCGATCGCTTGCAATATGAAAAGCGCTGAGGTAGAACACATGGGCCCCCAAACATGCAGGGTCGGCCTGCGGCCCAAAGTCCAGAACCGTGAGCCTATCTGAGTATTATATTCTCAGCTGAACCCCCATAAAAAAGCTGAACCCCCATAATGCTCGTGCGTTGCAGAGGGAGTATATTTCTCGGCAAGGTGAGCCTGTGATATAAAAGATTTGTATATTTCTTTACAGAGGGAGTATCTCTCTGTCAAAAATATATTTATGTGTAACTAGTTACTCCTGTCTTTCTACTTCCTTTCGCTGATATGTGGGGCAACCGGCAACGGGGTCCACGTGCCATATGCACAAATTAGAGTGCACAACTTCATGGTAGACACACCCCGGTCGTAGCGCCGCAGTAATGCCCAATGAGCCGTCAAATCACAACCCCCCTTTCCAGCTTTAGCAGTAAGCTGGACGGACGAAGCGGCAATATTTCACTGGGCCTGAATCCCCTTCTCCCTCGTCTGCTTGTTCAGAGAAAACCCCCTCTCGGCGATTGCATAGGGTTTTCTCATGGAGAACCAGGTACGAATTCTTCATCCATCCCCGATAAATCCAAGTCCCTTGGTCGCAGGTAATCCTAGGATGGCAGCCGCCGCCGTTGATGCATTTTTCTTCCTACTGAATCTAGTGTGTTTCATTTGCAGTGCCCAAAGTGCGAGTACCCTACAGGTTTCTGCGCCCTCGGCGAGACGCCACACTTGTTCCTTCTCATCCTAACACAACATTTTGAAACGCGCACAGTATGTTCCTAGAATCCTCTTTTCTATCCGGGAGGGTGGGTTTTTTTGAACATGCTGTGTTCTCATATTATTTTTCCTGCAGTGTATTATTTGCTCTGCCAGAACACATGTACTCAAGATGCTCGGCCTTGCCATAACTGAATACACTAGTTTAATGGTCACAGTGAAGACAAGCCATGGATATAAGTTCCGAGTTGGGTTCATGAACCAAGAAGATCGCTGCTTTTTTATGGCCGAACTTGGATAAACTTTCTCAAGTGTTACGGACTGAAAGTTAGCGCACGAATGTTGATGGAAATAGCAGAACCCGGTCTCATCTTCACTGCGATCTTCCACCCCGACGTCATTCCAATTGTTCATCCATGTTAGTTTTGTATCTGGTTCTTGCTTGTTGCCTCGATTACTTCTTAATCCACCTATTCTGTCTAACTAATCACAATTTAACTTTAGAAGTAGCAACGAATCTCTCACGAAGATGCTACTTCTAACTAATATTTTCTTATAATTGGTGGCACGTGTAGGTTTTTTCAGAGTTAAGCAGTCTGCTCGTTTGTTACTCTGTAATAACTTGGCTGTTACTAATGGCACTGAAGTTGACTGGATCGACATCCACAAGTTCCTACACTTTATTGATCGTCTTGAGGTCCTTGTGGGGCGTTTCAATGGTGGAAGGCCACGTGGGATATGTGTGCCACTGCTGCACTCGTTGAATAGGTCCAACTGTGTCGAGAAACTTATGGTACGAGCTGTTTTCTGTTATATATGTTGTTCATAAACTATTGCTTATACACAGTTTTACAGCTGTGATCTTCTTGAAACAGGAACTGCCGAGTTCTATTGTTCCTATACAGATGCCTGACCATAGTCGGGTCAGACTTGCGCTTGGTCACAACATGATGTTTATGTCGACCTACTCAATTCCCCTTGGAGGTGAAAAGATACTTATTCATGGGTAGTCTCAAATAATGAAGGCCCGTCCATCTTGGAGAATAGGACAGAAGATTATGTTCATGATTTTCCATGGCTCTAAAGCGAATATCCTGTTTATTGACCACGTTGCGAGATGAAGCCGCTTTTAGAAGGTTGTGGATGCGCGGGGTGGCGCCTGGGCCTTGTCCTGGGGCTTGGCGGCCTCACCCTTGGTTAACTGTAGGCAAAGTAGCACTGTTCGAGGCGTGCTTTGTACGGTTGAACCTGTATAAGTACTCATATTGCTTTCAGCTTTGGTTGTTAAGTGCCCTGCTGGTTTTAGTTAAGGTTGTTAAGTACTCCTGCTGCTTTTACAGTCTGTCGTGTTTCTTCAGTACTGTCTTCCTCCAGCCGCCAAAACCAAACCAACGCCGACGGGGCCGCCTACTTCCGCCTCCCACGGCTGGCTGCGCCTCAGCGCACGCATCGCCGCCCACCGTCTCCTAAATCGTTAACGCCGACGTCCTCTGCGCGCTTTGGTGCGCTCGCCGCGGCGCCGCCCTCTCGCGTTGTCAACATGGTCAACAAACAACAGGAATCGGCAGAAGTACATGGAGAGGATGACAGTAGGGGCCCACCACGTCAGCGTATGGAAAAATAAAATGCTTCCTCCTAGTGTTTTCCTAACATCTGGGACCCACGACATTGTGAGCGTATATAGTCAATAGACAAGAGAACAGCACAAGATCGGCTGACACCTGGGACGTAGCTACTCGAGCAGTATTTTTTTTGTTTGGTATTGTTGAGACGGAGCAGGGTTTGAACTGGGCTGTGGCCCGTCTAGCCCAGGCTTATATTTTATGTTCACCATGTGACCAGCCCAGCTATTTTTTCTTTGTGAAAATGAGCCCAGTTTATTTTTTCTGAAGAATACCCAATCCAGGCCTACTTATTTTTCTATGCCCTGATGGGCTGAAACTCTTTCAAGACGCCTGCAAATCTTGAAAGTAATATGAAATGGGTTGTAAATATAAAAACAGATGACAAATTGGCAATTACTTTATAATTTCTGAACTTTTTCACATTTTCAGATTCCTATTTCACTGGGCATTAACCTAATTTAAATATATCTTCAAAGTACTTTAAATCTGGCTCGACATTTCGGTATTAAAAATAGTTTGGAACCCACAGAAATATGCGAAATTGGCCCTGGCCAACCAAAAAAAACGACTGCAATAAATTGCATAAGAAGTTACCATGAGCTATATATAAATTATTAAAAAAAGAGGGAGTTGTTTGACTTGTGGGCCTGTTTAGTTGACATGTATGCAAGATTTTTTAGTTATTATATACGTCAACAAACGATTCTAGCAGACGTAACCGTTGGATGTCAATCCAACGGCCGTCATGTTTCTTCAATCTCTGATCTTCTTGCTCCAGCGGCCAAAGCAGCGCCGGCGGGACCACCAGAAGATCAAGCCTGAGAGTCGATCTAGCACTATGCATTTTCTAGGAACTTTTTGGTAACTTGTTGCCAAAGGGGGAGAAAAATGTATAGATCATAGGCTTAGAGAGAGAGAGTGTGTGTTGCCTTTATTCTCTCTTGCTTTATTTGGTGGTTTTTCAAACTTTGTTTGCTTTTGGTTAAGATATTATGATATGCTTGTGAGACATTGATGATCATGTGTTTGATCATAAGCTACACTTATGCATGCTTGATATTATCCTATCTATCTTATGTGATCATTCACTTTTCTTGGTGATGAGTGCATGTATTCAATTCTTATCATTTTGAGCGCTCCACCAAGATGTATGTGACATGGAAGAGTAACCTATGATTCTAACTCTTTGTGCATTTGCAGTCCAAAGCAAATTTTAAAATATGCACAAATTTAGGGGGAGCTCTTGCTTTTCACATACTTCTCAAAGCGATGATGTTCTAAAATCTTATTATCATTTATCGAAGCTTTGATCTATATGTTGTCATCAATTACCAAAAAGGGGGAGATTGAAAGTGCAACTATCCCTAGGTGGTTTTGGTAATTCATAACAACATATAGCTCATTGAGCTAATGCTATTCCAAGATGAATATTTCAAGAAAGCTCAATGATTGGCATGGCATGGATGATGAAAGTGGATCCCTCAAAATGCTAAGGACAAAGGATTGGCTCAAGCTCAAAAGCTCAAGACTCTTCATTTTATATTTTAGTGATCCAAGATCACATTGAGTCTTTAGGAAAAGCCAATACTATCAAGGAGGGATGAGGTGTTGCTTAATGAGCCTCTTGCTTCATGTGCTTAGTGATATGCTCCAAAACCCTCAACTACTTTCCCACATCCAAACTTGACCTAAACCCAAAGCCAAACTCGGATCTACCGATTCTTTCAATCCGGCGCCACCGAGTTTCACATGTCATAACCACTGCCAAACCCTAAGCAAATTGGTTCTACCGATAGGGATCTCGGTCTCACCGAGATGGGATTGCAATTTCTTTGTTTCCTTTTTGTAACTTTTCGGTCTCACCGAAAGAGCGGATCGGTCCCACCGAGATTGCAATGTAAACTCTTTGTTTCCTTTTTGTAACATTTCGGTCTCATCGAAAGAGCAAATCGGTCCCACCGAGTTTACCTGACCAACTCTCTGGTTAGCTTATTACCAAATCGGTCTCACCGAGTTTGTGTAATCGGTCTCACCGAGATTACGTTATGCCCTAACCCTAACCATATCGGTCCTACCGAGTTGCATGTCAGTCCCACCGAAAATCACTAACGGTCACTAGGTTTACTAAATCGGTCTGACCGAGTTTGTTGATTCGGTCCCACCGAGATTGGTAAATTGTGTGTAACGGTTAGATTTTGTGTGGAGGCTATATATACCCCTCCACCTCCTCTTCACTCGTGGAGAGAGCCATCAGAACACATCTACACTTCCAACTCACATGTTCTGAGAAAGAACCACCTACCCTTGTGTTGAGCTCAAGATATTCCATTCCTACCATATGAATCTTGATCTCTAGCCTTCCCCAAGTTGCTTTGCACTCAAATCTTCTTTCCACCAGATCCAAATCCTATGAGAGAGAGTTGAGTGTTGGGGAGACTATCATTTGAAGCACAAGAGCAAGGAGTTCATCATCAACACACCATTTGTTACTTCTTGGAGAGTGGTGTCTCCTAGATTGGCTAGGTGTCACTTGGGAGCCTCCGACAAGATTGTGGAGTTGAACCAAGGAGTTTGTAAGGGCAAGGAGATCACCTACTTTGTGAAGATCTACCACTAGTGAGGCAAGTCCTTCGTGGGCGACGACCATGGTGGGATAGACAAGGTTGCTTCTTCGTGGACCCTTCGTGGGTGGAGCCCTCCGTGGACTCGCGCAACCGTTACCCTTCGTGGGTTGAAGTCTCCATCAAAGTGGATGTAGGATAACACCACCTATCCGAACCACGCCAAAAACATCCGTGTCTCCAATTGCGTTTGAATTCTCCAAACCCTTCCCTTTACATTCTTGCAAGTTGCATGCTTTACTTTCCGCTGCCTATATACTCTTTGCATGCTTGCTTGAATTGTGTGATGATTGCTTGACTTGTCCTAAAGTAGCTAAAATCTGCCAAACTATAAAATTGGGAAAAGGTTAAGTTTTTATTGGTCAAGTAGTCTAATCACCCCCCCTCTAGATATCTTCAAGGTCCTACAAGTGGTATCAGAGCTTTGGTCTCCCTTTGCTTTGATTTCCATAGCTTTTGGTGGTCATAGCCTTGGTTTCACAACCTAGGAGAGTATGGCGTCTAGCGAGGGAAATTATCACCGTAGAGGTCCTTACTTTGATGGTACTAATTTTGCTAGTTGGAAGCATAAGATGAAAATGCATATTCTCGGACATAACCCCGCCGTTTGGGCTATTGTGTGTGTTGGTTTGCAAGGTGACTTCTTTGATGGGAAAGAACCAAACCGTGAAGCTACCGCGGAAGAGTTGAAGATGCTGCAATACAACGCTCAAGCTTGTGATATTCTCTTCAGCGGATTGTGCCCCGAAGAATTCAACAAAATCAGCCGTCTTGAGAATGCAAAGGAAATTTGGGATACTTTGATTGATATGCACGAAGGTACCGACTCCGTCAAGGAATCCAAATTGGATGTGCTTCAAAGTCAACTTGACAAGTTCAAAATGAAGGATGGTGAAGGTGTCGCTGAAATGTACTCTAGGCTTGCTCTCATCACAAATGAGATTGCCGGCTTAGGGAGTGAAGAGATGACCGATAGATTCATCATCAAGAAGATCCTAAGAGCCTTGGATGGAAAATATGATACCGTGTGCACATTGATCCAAATGATGCCCAATTACAAAGATCTCAAGCCAACGGAGGTCATTGGAAGAATTGTTGCTCATGAGATGTCACTCAAGGATAAAGAGGAACTTCACAACAAATCAAGTGGAGCTTATAAAGCCTCATGTGAAGCCCCCACATCATCAAGTGAGAAACAAACCTTCAATGAAGAATTGAGCTTAATGGTGAAGAACTTCAACAAGTTCTACAAGAGTAGAAGCAAAGATAGAAGCTCCAAGTCAAGGTCCTACAATGACAAAAGATCTTCTAGTCGAGAGCGAGACTGCTACAATTGTGGAAGACTCGGACACTACTCCAATGAGTGTACGACACCCTACAAAAGAAGAGAAGATTCTCCAAAAAGAAGAAGCAAAAGAGAAGAATCACCATCTAGAGAGAGAAGGAGTAGAGATGATCGTTATGAACGAAGATACTCACGGAGAAGCAAGGATTCGGAAAGAAAGGAAAAGTCATCAAGGAGCTACACAAAACGAAGACATCAAGCTCATGTTGGTGAATGGGTATCCGGCTCCGACTCCGACAACCACTTCGAGAGAAGTTATCACTCTGATTCTGAATATACTCAAGATGAAGGTGTTGCCGGTCTAGCACTTGTGTCAACCGACTCCTATCACATATTTGACTCACTAAATGAAGGAGTTGGAAGATGCTTCATGGCCAAAGGTCCTAAGGTAACACACCCCGAGTATGTTGATTTCAATAGTGATGAAGATGACTTGTTAGGTGATGATGATTTACTTGTTGACAACTCTAGTGATGAATACTATGATGAAACGTCAATTAATCATGCTAATCAAGATAAAACAAATGACAATGATAAGGAGAAGATTGAGGCTCTAACTAAAGAACTAAACACTCTTAAGTTAGCTCATGAAACTATCTTCGAAGATCATCGAGAACTTTTAAGGGCTCATGAGAAGTTACGCTTTGAAAAGCTCAATCTTGAGCAAGAGCATGAGTTCTTAAAAGCAATCAATGATGATCTCCGCAAGAAAAGTTCTTCTTACATTGCCAAGCGTTTACTCTTATCCACTTACATGCCTCAAGTCAAATCTAGTAACAATAACAAGAAAGATTGTTCCTCTAGTAGTAACAATGATCATACTAAATCCAATATTGTTGCTTCTAGTAGTTCTCTTGATTCCACTAATGATTCTCTTAGCCAAGTTACACTTGAGCAAGAAAATAGCTTATTGAAGGGAATTATAGAGAAAGGAGTCTACAAGAGCCTTGCCGGAAGTAAGCAATTCGAGGAAATTGTACGCAAGCAAGGAAGGCACCGGAAGAATCAAGGTGTTGGTTTTGAACGAAAGTTCAACGCCAATGGAGTTGAGTGGGAAGAAGATCAATACCCCAAGACGAAGTTTGTTCCTCAACAAGAGAAGTATGATCCTACTTCCTTCAAGGGAACACAAGCTCAAGATGATCTTCCACCACAAGACTACAAGCAAAAAGGCAAGGACAAGCTTCAAGAGGAAATTGATGCATTTGAAGAAGCTCCTAAGACCTTAGTCAAGTGGATTCCCAAGACTACTTCAAGTTCCACTTCATCAAGTACGACTACAACTCCAAGGATTCCCATCAAGATGGTGTGGATCCAAAAGAAGAAGAACTAGAGAGTTCTTGAGGGTGACTCCGCCAACATACTTCACTCTTATCATTTTGGCAAGAACAAGTGCAATCAACTTCCACATCTTGCACTAGTTCAAGGAGTCACAAACCCTCGTGTTGGTAAGTCAAGGGACAAGGTAACCTAAAAAGCTTTCATAGACATCATCTTGTGTGTGCATCACTCTATGTCTATGGATATCCTTGTTTGTTCCTTGTGGGACTAACCCGTGTAGGTATTGAAAGTGCAATTCACTCCAATGGATAGCTCCAAGTGATCTACATCAACATTGAGCATCCACATCTTCAACATCTACATGAAGTCATCATCGACAAAACCCAAGGTTAGTTCATCCCTCTTAGGGGGGGTATCACATCTAGGGGGAGCTTTACTCTAAGACTTGAGCTAAAGCAACTCTAATGATGTGAACACAACAATGCTTTATGTAAAAGTGGTAACCCCACTTGTGCTTAAACGATGAGTATGACCTATGATCAAATGTTCTCATTTGACTCCTATGTCAATATACTCATATATAGATGACCTAGTCATCACAAATTGCTTGACAGATGCTAGAATTGGTTGTGCATGCTTTGCCACATATTTCAATTGCCATTTTATTGTGTGAGCATGTTGGTTGCATATTTTACTCATTCGAGGACATCCACTTGTTGTTTTGATTGATTGGTTTTCTTTTCTCTTGCCAAGTGGATGGACAAGAATGCCTAAGAACCTCCTCTAGCTATCTATGCTTTTCTCGTCTCAAACTCTATTCATGCTACATCATAAAATTTGATCAAGTCAGATTCGAACCACTCTGTGTGAGGAGCACTCGGAGTCCCCGATTCGTCATAGACTTAAACTTCCAAAACTTCTTTGTGATTCTCGATCTGACCGATATCTCCTTTTCGGTCTTACCGAGATCATCAAGTCGATCTATGTTTTCGATCTCGGTGCAACCGATTTGAACCATTTGGTTCACACCGAGTTGCAATAATTGTATACAGTTTTGCATCTCGGTGCCACCGAGTTGTTCCACTCGGTCACACCGACAGGGTCGGGCTATATATAGACACGGGCAAAAAATTGGAAATTTCTCCGAACTCCTTCGCCCGCGCGATAGCTCGCTCTGCCTACGTGGTCTCGGGATCGTCTTCTCGCCGCCAGCCACCTCCAGTCGCTGGTCTCCATCGCCGTCAACGGAATTCAACCCCGCCGTTGCCGCCGTAGCGAGTCTCCGCCGAACTAGGGTATGGACTCGATCTTTGTGCTATTCCCCATCTGATTCCTAGCACATTGTGATCTTATTGATTCTAGCCACGATTGAAACACTCCTATCCAGTCAATGCAATTCGTAGAATAGGTTTGATTTGAAAATTTTAGGGTTAGGTTTCCGCCGAAACCATCTCGGACCCACCGAGTTGAAAAACTCGGTCCCACCAATTTGGCTCATGCCATTGCACAAGTGAGACTCGGTCTGACCGAGAATTACTAATCGGTGTGACCGATTTTGGAACTTTGTGAAACCCTAACAGTCTCGGTGCCACCGAACTGTGACTCGGTCTGACCGAGTTCACTAGTTTGGGTTCCAAAACTATTTCGGTATCACCGAGTTTAAAAATCGGTAGATCCGAAATGATTTTTGTGGGAAACTAAAACTAAGATTTTGAATCATTCTTTTGCAAAAATCTCTGCATTTTGTGATGCTCATCTACTCTACCTCATCTATAAACTCTTCACAGGGTTAGCAGTCAGTTTTTACATCATGTCTGATCAGAGTGACAGCCAGAACATGTCAGAAGAGAAAGTGCACATGAGTGAGGGCACTAGTCCCTCCAGTTCTTTAGATGAAGGCAGCAGGAGCACCCCTAGCAATTTGCCAAAAGCTGCCACCAGACAAAGAAAGAAGAGAACCTCAGACTCAGAGGATGAGGATTATGTGGCAGAGGAAGAGGAAGCTACTTCCAAGAAAGTAGTGCTCAAGAAGGAGTATGGCTCAGCATAGAGCACAAAGCCAGGCTTGAAAGTCAAAAGGCCAGCAGGTAGGCAGCCTATGCCAAAGGCCAGAGCTTCAACTCAGATTCCTGAAAAGCCTGCACCCAAAGGGCCAGTTGCTGCTGAAGGGAAGAAGGAAAGGAAAAGGGGCAGATGGTGCAAGAAAGTTGATCCAATGGCTGAGTTTGAAAAGCATTCTTCTAAAGAAGATGAAGAAGAAGAGGTTGCTGAACCAGCACCTAACGCACCAAAGCTTATGGGTGATGCTATAAAATCAGGGGCTACTGCATCCAAGCCCAAAGAAGCACCCAAAGCTACCTCCAAGGCCAAGTCAGCTCCAAAGAGAAATACAAGGAGCATACCAGCTGCTGAAAAGAACAAGGCCCCAGTGCCTGACATTGCTGAAGAAGAAGAAGGTCAAGTTCTGAGAAAGCTTAAGCCCAAGATTCCAGACCACAATGATGCTCATCCTGTGGCTGAGAACATGAAAATCAGAAAAGACTCAGGGTTAAGAAAGTGGAGAGAAGCAGATCCATATGCTTCAAGGAGAAGAACTGCTGTTGACTACAGGTTCCACACAAAGGAACAACATGACTTCTAATAGACAGTTTTGCTTGATAAGAAGCCTATCGTTTGTGACATGAGGTGGGTCGACTGGACCTACATCAAGGACAATGAGCAGCACTATCCTGGAGTGCAAGACAGCTTCAAGGGTTGTGGAGTTGCTGACTTTGTTGGGCAGAAGCTCACAAAGTGGAATGAAGAGCTGATCATGCAATTATACTCCACAGCACACTTCTACCCAGATGGAAGGATAACATGGATGTCTGAAGGTACAAGGTACCAATCAACTGTTGAGGAATGGGCAAAATTGATCAATGCCCCAGAGGAAAATGAAGATGACTTGGATGTCTATGCCAAGAAAAAGATGGATCATAACTCAATGGCAAATATGTACAAGGAGATTCCAGTAGATGATCTTGACACTCACCAGCTTGGGTCCGTAAAACACTTGTTGTCAGGACTGCCTACGATCAACTGGATCCTTAGGCACACACTCTTGCCCAAGTCTAGAGATCACAGAATGATCAGAGGTCATGCCATTAACTTGCTACATATATTTGATGTGCCTCAGAAATTCAAGGTCATGAGCCTCATAGTAGAGACTATCAAGAGGACTGCAGCAGATCAGAAGAGGAGCTGTGGTTATGCCCCTCAGATCCAAGTGTTGATTAACTCAAAGATGGGCACAGACACATACTTGTTGGACAAGGAACACTTGCCTATTCATCTAGATTTCAAGGACAATCAAGTTGTGATGAATGAGAATGAACCATCATCAGCTCAAGCTCAAGCAAAGAAGGAGAAGGCAAGGAAGGAGAAAGCTGCCAAGATGCCAACTCAAGAGGAGGCATCTGAGTATTTCTTGAAAACCAAGCAGGAGCAGCTTAGTTACTTGATTGCATCTACACTGAGGATTGAGAAAGGACTGGCCACCCTCACTCAGAATCAGGAGAGCTTAGAGAGAATCGTGGAACAAAAGTTCTATGACTTGGATGTAAAAGTAACAGAGATTCAGTCTGAAGTGGAGCAACTTCAAGATGACATGCAGGAGAGGAAAGGGAAGACTACAACTGATGCATTTGCTAGAGTGCCACGAGCTCAGAGGTCAACTGCAGTGCCAGTTCCTAACACCAGAGCCACCACCTCAGCCCCAGCTACAGCACCAACTCAACCAGCTCCAGCATTCACCTCAGCTCCAGCTCCAACCACTTCTACAGAAGCCTTCATCCTTGGAGTGATCTAGACTCCACCACCACCAGAAGATCAAGCCTGAGAGTCGATCTAGCACTATGCATTTTCTAGGAACTTTTTGGTAACTTGTTGCCAAAGGGGGAGAAAAATGTATAGATCATAGGCTTCGAGAGAGAGAGAGTGTGTTGCCTTTATTCTCTCTTGCTTTATTTGGTGGTTTTTCAAACTTTATTTGCTTTTGGTTGAGATACTATGATATGCTTGTGAGACATTGATGATCATGTGTTTGATCATAAGCTACACTTATGCATGCTTGATATTATCCTATCTATCTTATGTGATCATTCACTTTTCTTGGTGATGAGTGCATGTATTCAATTCTTATCATTTTGAGCGCTCCACCAAGATGTATGTGACATGGAAGAGTAACCTATGATTCTAACTCTTTGTGCATTTGCAGTCCAAAGCAAATTTTAAAACATGCACAAATTTAGGGGGAGCTCTTGCTTTTCACATACTTCTCAAAGCGACGATGTTCTAAAATCTTATTATCATTTATCGAAGCTTTGATCTATATGTTGTCATCAATTACCAAAAAGGGGGAGATTGAAAGTGCAACTATCCCTAGGTGGTTTTGGTAATTTATAACAACATATAGCTCATTGAGCTAATGCTATTCCAAGATGATTATTTCCGGAAAGCTCAATGATTGGGATGGCATGGATGATGAAAGTGGATCCCTCAAAATGCTAAGGACAAAGGATTGGCTCAAGCTCAAAAGCTCAAGACTCTTCATTTTATATTTTAGTGATCCAAGATCACATTGAGTCTTTAGGAAAAGCCAATACTATCAAGGAGGGATGAGGTGTTGCTTAATGAGCCTCTTGCTTCATGTGCTTAGTGATATGCTCCAAAACCCTCAGCTACTTTCCCACATCCACACTTGACCTAAACCCAAAGCCAAACTCGGATCTACCGATTCTTTCAATCCGGCGCCACCGAGTTTCACATGTCATAACCACTGCCAAACCCTAAGCAAATTGGTTCTACCGATAGGGATCTCGGTCTCACCGAGATGGGATTGCAATTTCTCTGTTTCCTTTTCGTAACTTTTCGGTCTCACCGAAAGAGCGGATCGGTCCCACCGAGATTGCAATGTAAACTCTCTGTTTCCTTTTTGTAACATTTCGGTCTCACCGAAAGAGCAAATCGGTCCCACCGAGTTTACCTGACCAACTCTCTGGTTAGCTTATTACCAAATCGGTCTCACTGAGTTTGTGTAATCGGTCTCACCGAGATTACGTTATGCCCTAACCCTAACCATATCGGTCCTACCGAGTTGCATGTCAGTCCCACCAAAAATCACTAACGGTCACTAGGTTTACTAAGTCGGTCCGACCGAGTTTGTTGATTCGGTCCCACCGAGATTGGTAAATTGTGTGTAACGGTTAGATTTTGTGTGGAGGCTATATATACCCCTCCACCTCCTCTTCACTCGTGGAGAGAGCCATCAGAACACATCTACACTTCCAACTCACATGTTCTGAGAAAGAACCACCTACCCTTGTGTTGAGCTCAAGATATTCCATTCCTACCATATGAATCTTGATCTCTAGCCTTCCCCAAGTTGCTTTCCACTCAAATCTTCTTTCCACCAGATCCAAATCCTATGAGAGAGAGTTGAGTGTTGGGGAGACTATCATTTGAAGCACAAGAGCAAGGAATTCATCATCAACACACCATTTGTTACTTCTTGGAGAGTGGTGTCTCCTAGATTGGCTAGGTGTCACTTGGGAGCCTCCGACAAGATTGTGGAGTTGAACCAAGGAGTTTGTAAGGGCAAGGAGATCGCCTACTTCGTGAAGATCTACCGCTAGTGAGGCAAGTCCTTCGTGGGCGACGGCCATGGTGGGATAGACAAGGTTGCTTCTTCGTGGACCCTTCGTGGGTGGAGCCCTCCGTGGACTCGTGCAACCGTTACCCTTCGTGGGTTGAAGTCTCCATCAACGTGGATGTAGGATAGCACCACCTATCCGAACCACGCCAAAAACATCTGTGTCTCCAATTGCATTTGAATTCTCCAAACCCTTCCCTTTACATTCTTGCAAGTTGCATGCTTTACTTTCCGCTGCCTATATACTCTTTGCATGCTTGCTTGAATTGTGTGATGATTGCTTGACTTGTCCTAAAGTAGCTAAAATCTGCCAAACTATAAAATTGGGAAAAGGTTAAGTTTTTATTGGTCAAGTAGTCTAATCACCGCCCCCCTCTAGACATACTTCAAGGTCCTACAACTGGCCAGGGCATCCCTCTACTCACCCACACCCCCTGTTATTCTGCGGCGACGGCAGCCTCACACTGCAGCCGAACCGGTGAACCCTCATACTCCTCTCCGCGCGGGCTTCTACTGCTGCGTCTTCCCTGGCTCCGCGTCGTCCACTTCCTAGGCCTCGCCATCATCCACTGCCGTGGTGCTCTCGGCGCGGCATGGTCAATGTGGTCAACGACCGACTTCCATCGGAAGAGTATTGTACGTGGAGAGGCTGATAGCTGGGTCCACGGCAGCCGCAAGGAAGTGCCTCCTTATTATGCGGAAAATAATTATTCCTCCACCTGACAGCAGGGACCCACCGGACGGGCCACTAGTATTTCGCGAAAAAAACGTTTCCCCCTGACTACTGGGACCCACAGTACGGGCCACCGTATTTTGTGAAAAAAACATTCCCCCCGCTGTCAGCTCGGACCCACCGGAAGTGCCTCCTTATTACGCACAAAAAAAATACCCCCATGCTAGCTGGGACCCACCTTGGTGGGAGGCTGACTTGTGGGCCTACTAAGTTGACTGGGACGGAGGCCTTTGTCAACTTTATCAATATATGAACGATTGTAGCTCCAGTGACTGTACGATGTCCATCCAACGGCCGTAGTGCTTCTTCAACCTCTGGTCTTCTTGCTCCAGCCGCCCAAAGCAGCGCCGGTCGTGCCGCCTGCTCCTGCTGCCCGTGGCCGGCTGTGATGCCGCAGAGGCCTCACCGCCCCTACTACTCCCACCGCTGGCCAGGCCATCCCTCTACGCACCCACACCCCCTGTTATTCTGCGGCGACGACAGCCTCACACCGTAGCCGAACGAGTGAACCCTCATACTCCTCTACACGTGGGCACCCACTGCCACGTCTTCCCTGGCTCCACGTCGTCCCCTTCCTAGGCCTCGCCGTCGTCCACCGCCCTAGTGCTCTCGGCGCGGCGTGGTCAATGTGGTCAAGGAATGGCTTCCATCGGACATGGACTATACATGGAGAGGCTGACAGCTGGGTCCACGGCCGCAGCAAGGAAGTGCCTCCTTATTACGCGCAAAATAATTATTCCTCCACCTGACAGTGGGGACCCACTGGACGGGCCATCGTATTTCACGAAATTTTTTCCCCCTGACTGTTGGGACCCACCAGCTAAATCTTCACACGCAAGGAAGTGTGTCCGAAAAAAGAAACGATTCGCCCCCTGACTGCTGGGACCCACCAGCTACATCTTCGCACGCAAGGAAGTGCGTTCGAAAAAAATGATTCGCCCCCCTGACTGTTGGGACCCACCAGCTACATCTTCGCACGCAAGGAAGTGCGTCCGGGACAAAAATAACAAAACGATTCCCCCTGAGGGAGTCCTGGATTAGGGGGTATCCAGATAGCCGGACTGTTGGACTATGAAGATACAAGATTGAAGACTTCGTCCCGTGTCCGGATAGGACTTTCCTTGGCGTGGAAGGCAAGCTTGGCAATACGGATATGTAGATCTCCTTCCTTGTAACCGACTCTGTGTAACCCTAGCCCCCTCCGGTGTCTATATAAACCGGAGGGTTTAGTCCGTAGTACCAAGAACAACAACAATCATACCATAGGCTAGCTTCTAGGGTTTAGCCTCTCCGATCTCACGGTAGATCAACTCTTGTAATACCCATATCATCAATATTAATCAAGCAGGAGTAGGGTTTTACCTCCATCGAGAGGGCCCCCGCAAACAAAGCGTCTACGCGGATGACGAAGAAATTCGCTGCCCACCCACCACCCACTTAGTAGCCACTGTCGATGATTTGACCGACATGCTCGACTCCGAAGACATCGACGGTATGGACGACGATGCAGTAGACGAACAGGAACCACTGCCCACAGGGCACTGGATAGCCACCTCATCCTATGATGTATACATGGTGGACACACCCAAAGAAAATGACGACGAGGACGCAACGAAGGATCGTTCCCTTGAAAAGCAGTCAAAGCGGCGGCATAAGAGCCACCCCAAACCCCGCCTCGACAGAAAAAGCGGGCTTATAGGCCCAGCAATAGAGCAGGGTGAGCCAGTGGACGATGAAAACGGCATTGAACAACCGTCCGACGATGGCAACACGGAGAATCGAACCGAACAAACCGTCTCCGGCGAAGATAACAGTCCAGAAGACATCACGCCGGATATGCTCCTGGAGCAGAAGAGCCTCCATAAAAGGCTCGTCGCCACTGCGCAGAGCCTGAAAAAGCAGAAGCAGAAGCTCAATACTGCAGAAGATGCACTCCGAATCAGATGGAGTAAAGTACTCAACACCGCAGATAAGTACGGCGGCAGCCGCCACACGAAGAGCTACCCGAAGCGAAGGCTACTACCGGAATTCGATGAGGAGGCCTTAGAGCCCCCACAATCAAAAAACAAAACAGCCATCCGGTCGGATAGGCGACCTCATGGCCAACATAGAGCGGTAAACGACACCGCACACAAGCCAGTACGCGATCCACACGAGAACTCGCACCAAAAGGATGGCCCAACTAGATCCATCTACGGGCCAAGAAAGCGCGCTCAAACACGCAATGCAATACAACAAAATTCCGAACACCATGGCACACCCAAGTACAGGGGTGCCGCACACCCCCTGTGTTTCACCGATGAGGTGCTGGACCATGAATTTCCAGAGGGATTCAAACCCGTAAACATAGAGGCATATGACGGAATGACAGACCCTGGGGTCTGGATTGAGGACTATATCCTCCATATCCACATGGCTAGAGGAGACGATCTCCACGCCATCAAGTACTTACCCCTCAAGCTCAAAGGGCCAGCCCGGCATTGGCTTAAAGGCCTTTCCGAAAACACCATTGGAAGTTGGGAAGAGCTCAAGGACGCTTTTCGGGCAAATTTTCAAGGGACCTATGTCCGACCACCGGATGCAGACGATTTAAGTCATATAACTCAACAGCCCGGAGAGTCAGCCCGAAAACTTTGGAACATGGTTCTTACTAAGAAGAATCAAATAGTAGACTGTCCGGACGCCGAAGCCTTAGCAGCTTTCAAACACAGCGTTCGAGACGAATGGCTCGCCAGACACCTCGGCCAAGAAAAGCCGAGAACAATGGCTGAATTAACAAGCCTCATGACCCGCTTTTGCGCGGGCGAGGACAGCTGGTTAGCCCGATGTAGCACTAGCGACCCAAGTACATCCGAAGTCAGGGACGGAAACAGGAAGCCACGACGCAGCACAAACAAGCGCCGGAATAAAGAAGACAACCCGAAGAGCATGGCGGTAAACGCCGGATTCAAAAGCTCTCAGCGGGGTCAGCAAAAGTTGCCTCTCAAAGGCAATAGGGACGAACTGTCCAGCCTAAACAAGATTCTAGACAAGATATGTCAAATCCACAGCACCCCTGATAAACCTGCAAATCATACCCATAGAGAATGTTGGGTCTTCAAGCAATCCGGCAAACTCAACGCCGAACACAAGGGGCTGGATACACCAAGCGAAGACGATGATGAACCCCGCAAACAAAGCACTGGGGAACAGAAGAAATTCCCACCAGAAGTCAAAACAGTAAACGTGTTACACGTGACAAAGGGGAGAAACAAAGCGGCACCCATAGAGATATGTGCCCCAGGGCCTATCACAACAGAGTTCCGCCACTGGTCGTCCACACCGATCACCTTCGACCATCGGGATTACTCTGCAAGTATCCGACACGCAGGATGGGCTGCCTTGGTGTTAGACCCGATAGTTGACGGATACCACTTTACACGAGTTCCGATGGACGGCGGCAGTAGTTTAAACCGGATATATCAGGACACAGTCCGAAAAATGGGGATGGACCCAACAAAAATTAGCCATAGCAATACTTCCCTTAAAGGAGTAACGCCAGGCCCAGAAGCCCATTGCACGGGCTCCCTCCTACTAGAGGTTATATTCGGCTTCCCCGATAACTTCCGTAGCGAAAAGCTAACCTTCCACATCGCTCCGTTTAAAAGTGGTTATCAAGCACTACTGGGACGCGAAGCTTTCGCTCGCTTTAATGCAATACCGCATTATGCGTCTCTCATGCTTAAGATGCCCGGTCCACGTGGCATCATTTCAGTAAAGGGAAATATTGAGCGCTCCTTGCACGCGGAAGACTGTGCGGCTGCCTTGGCAGCCACACACTAAACGGCCTCACCAACCAGAGCATCTAACAGGTCGTTAAGACCGCGGACACGGCTAGACGAGTCCGGCATAACAATATAATTGATAAAGGTTTGATGACTATACAAGGGGCTCCGCGGATGTAAACAAGCGACAATAAGGCTCAATTTTACCCATCTTGAATTATACTTTGTTTATTTAGTATAACATACATTTTGCATGACTACTTTTTCAACTAAGTTCCTCTCTTCTACATATGACCATCGTGCTACACCCATCCAGGATACGGCACAACAGAGACACAGGCGCAGACGTGCAGCAGGGACCCATTCCAAGGATTCTTTTTAGATTAAGACCCTGCGTAAACCTTTTTTACTGTCTCTTGTTGATACACATCCCCCGGATTCTCAGCACAACTGAGAAGGAGGCTGGCGCCTTGGCATGTGGCCACGTCAGAATATTGCACGTACCTGGACACCAGGGGCTTATTACAAAGGGCACTGTTCAGCCCGTTTAAAATCACAAAGACCGAATACCTTAGGGAGTGTTCGGCGTCGTGAGTTTCGCCTTATATGCATCAGCTCCGAATCATGTCTTTGGTCAAATGTGGGTTTGCCCGGCTCCTGTGTTTTGCTGCCTTACGTTCCGCTCTATTGGCTAAGCCGGCACCAGGAGAACTACTGCGATTGTGCCCCGGTTCAGCCAGGCGAGCACCTCAGTAGAGAAAGCCGAAAACTGACTATCATGATATAGCGTGAGACTGGTCAACCACTCGATGACCTAGCGGAATCTTCGGGATTCCTCCGCCTTAACAAAGGGCCGCTTCCCGGCCAGGCATGTACGTGCCCCGAATTCGGATGAGCGTGGAGCCACCAGGGGCTATATAGTAGCCCCACTGTCAAACTCCTATGGCTAAGTGAAAGTGATAAAGCATTATAGTCCGATTGCCTAGTTTGCTGCGCTATCACCTCCTTAATGGACCAAGACGTTGGATCAAGTGTGAATACGCGTCTTCTGCGAACACCCCCGCATTATATGCGTGGGGGCTGAAGCCGATGACTGCCATCTTTCAGGTTATATACATATATACATAAACGGCCGCACAGGAGGTATTATAATTCTTGCAGGCACAAGTATAAAATAGCCTTTACATTTCAGCAAAACATTGTTTTCAATGGGAATACATGTCATTAGAACATAATATTCTTCGAGCACTGCGCCTCTATTGAACGAGCGCCCTCAAGAACTTCTTGAAAGTAGTGCTCGGCAGGTACCCGGCTTTCGTCTGAATCTTGGGCTGCAACAACGGTGGCCTCCATCTCCGCCCAGTATGTCTTCACACGGGCAAGGGCCATCCGCGCACCCTCTACGCATGCCGACCTCTTCATCGCGTTGATATGTGGCACTGCACCAAGGAACTGCTGCACCAAGCTAAAATAACTGTTCGACTTTGGTCTTTCCGGCCATAGATGATCCGCGACATACCTCATGGCAAGTCCGGACAGCCTATTCAGCTCAGCCCATTCGGCCAGCCGATCAGTCAATGGAAGCGGACGCTCTGGATCGTTAAATTGTGACCAGAACAACTTTTCCACCTCGCAATCTTTTTGATCTCGGAAGTGGTCGGCCGCATCATCCGCACTCGCTGCTGAATCCAGATATTCGTCCGCAGAACTCCACAGCCGGTCCAAAGGAGCATATTTAGGATCTCTGAACTTCATCCGCAGCATAAAAGACTTCCCAGCCGCGATATCTCCGGCTTGACGCAGCTCCTCCTTCATCGCTCTCATTACAGAGCGAGTATCCTTGGCTGCCATCGTGGCCTTCTCCAGGTTTGTCCTCTTCGCTTGATCTTCCTTTTCAAGAAGCTTGCAACGGTCAGCGGCGTTCTTCAATTCCACAGCCATCTTGGCCATTTCCTCCTTGCTTTGGCAGTGAGCAGCCTGTTCGGCTTTCAACTCCTCGATTGCCTTTAGGGCAGCCGCATCGCTTTTTCTAGCTCGTTCCTTGGCTCTGGCAAGTTCTGCCCGCAGGTTCTCCACGGCCGCAGCTCCATCTGCATTAAACACACATGTTATAGATACTGGCATCATGCTCCTCTTACCATGTGTCTCCGGAGAAATCACATACCTTGTGCCTCGTCAAGCCGCTTGTTGACAAGCACGATGTTGGCATCTGCCACCTCAAGTTGCCGCTTTAACTTAGCAAATTTAGCAGTCTGGCTGGCCACCGGACACTTCGCCACCTGCACATGAAGGCGGCAAAATTATACCTGGGACTATGATCCTCTGCGTGCCGTCGTCTACGACAACACCCAGAGTGTCAGGGGCTACTATCTATACAGGGCGCATCTTAAACATATGCGGTACTGTCAAAAAGGTGCATCACTTCGCGTACCTCAAAACCCGTCAGTAGACTCATGACAGCTTCATGCAACCCGCTTTCTGCGGACGAAATCCTTTCAACTACCGTACCCATTAACGTGCGGTGCTCCTCTGAGATAACTGCTCGCCCTAGCAGATCCCTCAGCACGTCTGACCGCACACCAGGCGGTGCCGAACTCTTTTGATTGCTCTTTTCAAAAGCCGGATTCTGAGGGCTTCGGGTGGCCATATGACTACCTTCTGGCCTTGCCGGATCAGGAGAAACCCTCCGCAACGACACTTCGGGGTCGCCCGCCCCATGAGGCGGTATGGCAGGGGGAGGCGTTCTGCTCTCTATCATCTCCAAAAGAAGACCCCCCGAAGACGAGCTCTGCTGGGAAGGGCTAAGATCCGAACTGCAAAGATAAAGGCTTCGGTTATTTTCCTCAAAGGTAAAGCAAGGTTCTCTCTCATTATTAAGTACCCTTTACTTACAACTCGGTAGAGGGCTGATCCCCTTGAGGGCATAGTGCGGCCGGGGTATCCCCCGGTGCAGGACCCTCTGGCGAAGATTTCTTCCCCCGTTTTGAGACCATTGTCTCCGGGTCCTCAGAGGCGGTCCTCTTCTTTCCCTAGGGAGAGGAAGTTTCGATTCCCCCCTTCCGGCTAACCTCCTCCTCAGAGGCGGTAGCTTCCTTGTTTCCCCCTTTATCTTCTGCCGAAGGCGCTGGATAAGGCACGATCTCCAGCATCCTGGTTAACACAGGGTCTGGTGAGGTCTCAGGGAGGGGGGTCGGACACCTGATCAACTTTTCCTTCGCTATCCACTCCTGGTTAGAGAGTGGCTTTTTTAAAGGGCGATGTTGCGATAAATAAGCAGATGGAGTGTTCAGATGCGGGGCTACTTACTTGAGTATCCGGACGATTGCAGCTCAGACCTGCATCCTCAATGGAATCCTGACACATTGCTTGTGGTCCGAAGAACAATTTATACATCTCCACGGGCGTCATGCCAAGGAAATGTTGAAGAGCTCGCAGTCCCTCGGGGTTAAACTCCCACAGGCGGAGGGGGTGACATTTGCAGGGCAGGACTCGGCGAAGTAACATAACTTGCATCACCATGACCAGACTGACATTTCTCTCTAGGAGATCTCGGATGCGGCTCTGCAATACGGGCACATCCTTTACTGGCCCCCAGTCTAGCCCCTTGTTGACCCATGATGTTAGTCGTGGCGGGGGACCCGAGTGAAAGACGGGTGGAGCCACCCACTTGGTACCCCTGGGAGCCGTGATATAAAACCACTCCTTTTGCCATAGGCTGGGCTCCTCCTGGAAAGAGCCCTCGGGCCATGGGGCGTCAGCATTTTTGCTTATTGTAGCGCCTCCACACTCTGCGTGCTGCCCCTCGATCATCTTCGGCTCCACTTTGAAGGTCTTGAGCCACAGTCCGAAGTGAGGGGTAATGCGGAGGAAAGCTTCGCACACGGCGATGAACGATGAGATGTGGAGGATAGACTCTGGAGCTAAGTCGTGGAAGTCCAGCCCATAATATAACATGATCCCCCTCACGAAGGGATCCGGCGCGAAGCCTAGCCCTTGGAGGAAGTGAGATACGAACACGACGCTCTCACCGGGCTTAGGAGTGGGAATAACCTGCCCTTGAGCAGGCAGCCTATGCAGGATTTCGCCGGTCAAGTACCTGGCCTCCCTTAGCTTTATTATGTCTTCCTCCGTGACGGAGGAAGGCATCCATCAACCTTGAAGGTTGGATCCGGACATAATCGAAGGTCCGAAGCGCCTAAATCTGAAGCTTCGGGTGTCGGAACTCGAGGCGGGAGGCGGATTCGATTGAGATCGAAAGAAAAGAGTAAGGCCTTGGTCTCTTTATAAAGAGGTTGAATACCGAGAGCCCTCCTTATGACCGTTTGGGACTTACCTTCGATCGAGGGGACATACCAACGGGCACGATTGGGTTACCCGCATCCGCGTTGATGAGAATCCCGTAAATAAAGGGGACACAATCTCTGCTTTGACAAGACGTGCCAAGGAAACCACCTCGCGAAACACGCTGAGGTGGGGTGTAAAAAACGATTCGACTAAAGGCTTGGCTATGGTGTGGTGTCACGCTACGGAATACGTCAGCAGATTAGACTTGTGAAAATATTATTCTCTCTACGGTGGTATGTGGAACTTGTTTTGCAGAGCCGGACACGATCCTCGTGCTCAAAATCTTCTATGAAGTATTCGGAGGAGGAACCCGCCTTGCAATGCTGAAGACAATATGCGCGCCGGACTCATCGTCATTGAAGCCTGGTTCAGGGGATACTGAGGGAGTCCTGGATTAGGGGGTATCCGGATAGCCGGACTATAACCTTTGGCCGGACTATTGGACTATGAAGATACAAGATTGAAGACTTCGTCTCGTGTCCGGCTAGGACTTTCCTTGGCATGGAAGGCAAGCTTGGCAATACGGATATGTAGATCTCCTTCCTTGTAACTGACTCTGTGTAACCCTAGCCCCCTCTGGTGTCTATATAAACCGGAGGGTTTAGTCCGTAGGACCAAGAACAACAACAATCATACCATAGGCTAGCTTCTAGGGTTTAGCCTCTCCGATCTCGCGGTAGATCAACTCTTGTAATACCCATATCATCAATATTAATCAAGCAAGAGTAGGGTTTTACCTCCATCGAGAGGGCCCGAACCTGGGTAAAAACATAATTTCCCTTGTCTCCTGTTACCATCCGCCTAGACGCACAGTTCGGGACCCCCTACCTGAGATCCACCGGTTTTGACACCGACATCCCCCCTGATTGCTGGGACCCAGCAGCTACACCTTCGCACGCAAGGAAGTGCGTCCGGGCAAAAAAATTGATTTGCCCCCCTGACTGCTGGGACCCACCAGCTACATCTTCGCAGGCAAGGAAGTGCCTGACAGTCGGGACCCACCTAGTCGAAGCGTACGTAGCGTTGTCATTCTGGTCGCGAACGTGTACGTACATATATACTAGTCGATGTAGAGGCGCGCACGTGTCGTAGTAGAGGCGCGTACGTGTCGTAGTAGAGGCGCGCATGTAGCATGTACATGTATGTACAGCGGCCAGGGTGCAAGAAAGAAAATACAGCCACGTACGTACATACGGGCAGGGTCTCAAATGCCTACTCGCGCATACGTATGGCCAGGGCTCGTGTACATGGCTGGGTCGGAACGGAGAAACAACGCTGTCATCGTGTTCATGGGGAGGCAACGGAATGCGTCGTGTTCATGGGAAGGCAACGAAATGCGTCGTGTTCATGGGGAGGCAACAGAATGTGTCGTGTTCATTGGGAGGCAACGGAACGTGTGGGAGCCAACTGGCTGGGTCGGACCAGAATGCGTGGTCGTGTTCATCGGGAGGGCTTGGACGGAACAGGCGATGGAAACGAGGCCTGGCGTACCGCAAAACGGAGGAAACGGCCTTGTGTTCAACCGACCATGTTCGAAACGGGATCCTGTTCATCGGGAGGGGTCTGGCGTACCACAAAACGGAGGAAACGGACCTCCTATGGTCGAAATGGGGGTCCTGTTGATCGGGAGGGGTGGTGTACCACAAACGGATGAAACAGACCTCCTACGGTCGAAACGGGGGTCCTGTTGATCGGGAGGGGTGTGGCGTACCGCAAAACGGACGAAACGGACCTCCTACGGTCGAAACGGGGGTCGTGTTCATCGGGAGGGGTGTGGCGTACCGCAAAACGAGACTCCACGGGATACTGTTCATCTCCACCATCGACCTCCTCCAGCCTCCACGGGCTCCTATTCATCCAGCCTCCACCGCGCGCTACTCCACCGGCTACTATTCAACCACTCCTCCACGGGCACCCCTCCACCTTCTACTGTTCATCCAGCCCTACACACCACGGGGTCCTGTTCAACCACCCCTCCACGGGCACCCCTCCATCGTCTACTGTTCATCCAGCCCTCCACACCATGGGGTCCTATTCATCCAGAGGCAACGCCACCGCTCACTGTTCATCCAACCCCCCTGCAACACACACTGTTCATCCAATCGATCGGCTTCAGTTAGCAGCAGTAGCGAAGGAATCGCTCGATCGGGTTCAGTTAATAGCCATCGATCGATCGCTCGGGTTCAGTAATGCGTAGCCTGCAGTGCAATCGCTCGGGTTCAGTTAGAGCCAACGCCTTGCACACACGCGCGTACGTGTACGAGAGAAACACGCATCGCTCGGCCCCCGACCTCCCACCGAAACCGGGAACTCCCCGAAATTTTCCTCGCCCTCGCTTCTACCACAGTTTTTTCCGTCATAGACGTCCCAAAGAATGTCATGCAGCTGCGTCTCCGGCCCGCCCAGGACGAAAAGCCCATTTTCTGTCATGATTTTTTGTCATAGAAGTAGGAGCCCACCACATCTATGATGATACCGGGTTTTGTCACAATTATTGTCATAGAAGTGTCATATGCATGACAGAAAAAAATTTCGTTCGGCCCAAAATGTCACAGATGTGTCTTTTTTTGTAGTGGTTCTCCCTGAGTATGCACCATTGTGAAAGTTCTTCGTGCTGAGACACCATGTGATGATCGGGTGTGATAGGCTCTACATTCAAATACAACGGGTGCAAAACAGTTGCACACGCGAATACTCAGGTTAAACTTGACAAGCATAGCATATGCAGATATGGCCTCGGAACACTGAGACCGAAAGGTCGAGCGTGAATCATATAGTAGATATGATCAACATAGTGATGTTCACCATTGAAACTACTCCATCTCACGTGATGATCGGACATGGTTTAGTTGATTTGGATCACGTGATCACTTAGATGATTAGAGGAATGTCTATCTAAGTGGGAGTTCTTAAGTAATATGATTAATTGAACTTAAATTTATCATGAACTTAGTACCTGATAGTATTTTGCTTGTCTATGTTGATTGTAGATAGATGGCCCGTGTTGTTGTTCCGTTGAATTTTAATGCGTTCCTTGAGAAAGCAAAGTTGAAAGATGATGGTAGCAATTACACGGACTGGGTCCTTAACTTGAGGATTATCCTCATTGCTGCATGCTACCTCTTGAGCACTGCGTTGGATTTCCCCGAAGAGGAGAGGATGATGCAGCAAAGTAGCGTAAGTATTTCCCTCAGTTTTGAGAACCAAGGTATCAATCCAGTAGGAGGCTACGCGCAAGTCCCTCGTACCTACACAAAACAATAGCTCAACGCAACCAACGTGATTAGGGGTTGTCAATCCCTTCACGTTCACTTACGAGAGTGAGATATGATAGAGATGATAGATAATATTTTTGGTATTTTTGGTATAGAGATGCAAAGTGAAAAGTAATAGGCAAAGTAAAAACCAAAGCAATAATAAAGTGACGGAGATTGATATGATGAGAAAGACCCGGGGGCCATAGGTTTCACTAGTGGCTTCTCTCAAGAGCATAAGTATTTTACGGTGGGTGAACAAATTACTGTTGAGCAATTGACAGAATTGAGCATAGTTATGAGAATATCTAGGTATGATCATGTATGTAGGCATCACGTCCGAGACAAGTAGACCGACTCCTGCCTGCATCTACTACTGTTACTCCACTCATCGACCACTATCCAGCATGCATCTAGAGTATTAAGTTAAAAACAGAGTAATGCCTTAAGCAAGATGACATGATGTAGAGGGATAGTTTCATGCAATATGATAAAAAACCCATCTTGTTATCCTCGATGGCAACAATACAATACGTGCCTTGCTGCCCCTTCTATCACTGGGAAAGGACACCGCAAGATTGAACCCAAAGATAAACACTTCTCCCATGGCAAGAAAAACCAATCTAGTAGGCCAAACCAAACTGATAATTCAAAGAGACTTGCAAAGATAACCAATCATACATAAAAGAATTCAGAGATGATTCAAATATTATTCATACATAGACTTGATCATAAACCCACAATTCATCGGTCTCAACAAACACACCGCAAAAAGAAGATTACATCGGATAGATCTCCACAAGAGAGGGGGAGAACATTGTATTGAGATCCAAAAAGAGAGAAGAATCCATCTAGCTAATAACTATGGACCCGAAGGTCTGAGGTAAACTACTCACACTTCATCGGAGAGGCTATGATGATGTAGAAGCCCTTCGTGATGACGGCCCTCTCCGGCGGAGCTCCGGAACAGTCCCCAAGATGGGATCTCGTGGATATAGAAAGTTGCGGCGGTGGAATTAGGTTTTTGGCTCCGTTTCTGATCATTTGGGGGTACGTAGGTATATATAGGAGGAAGGAGTACGTTGGCGGAGCAACAGGGGGCCCACGAGGCAGGGGGGCGTGCCCTAGGGGGGCGCCCCCCACCCTCGTGACTGCCTCTTTTGTTCCTTGGCGTAGGGTCCAAGTCTCCTGGATCACGTTCGGTGAGAAAATCACGTTCCCAAAGGTTTCATTCCGTTTGGACTCCGTTTGATATTCCGTTTCTTCAAAATACTGAAATAGGCAAAAAACAACAATTCTGGGCTGGGCCTCCAGTTAATAGGTTAGTCCCAAAAATAATATAGAAGTGGAAAATAAAGCCCAATATATTCCAAAACAATAGATAATATAGCATGGAGCAATAAAAAATTATAGATACGTTGGAGACGTATCAGGCATCCCCAAGCTTAATTCCTGCTCGTCCTCGAGTAGGTAAATGATAAAAAGAGAATTTTTGATGTGGAGTGCTACTTGGCATAATCTCAATGCAAATCTTCTTAATTTTGGTATGAATATTCAGATCCAAAAGATTCAAGACAAAAGTTCATATTGACATAAAAAATAATAATACTTCAAGCATACTAACAAAGCAATTATGTCTTCTCAAAATAACATGGCCAAAGAAAGTTATCCCTACAAAATCATATAGTTTGGCTATGCTCTATCTTCACCACACAAAGTATTTAAATCATGCACAACCCCTATGACAAGCCAAGCAATTGTTTCATACTTTAACATTTTCAAAAAAAATCCGATCTTCACGCAATACATGAGCGTGAGCCATGGACATAGCACTATATGTGGAATAGAATGGTGGTTGTCGAGAAGACAAAAAAGGGAAGATAGTCTCACATCAACTAGGCGTATCAACGGGCTATGGAGATGCCCATCAATAGATATCAATGTGAGTGAGTAGGGATTACCACGCAACGGATGCACTAGAGCTATAAGTATGTGAAAGCTCAACAAAAGAAACTAAGTGGGTGTGCATCCAACTCGCTTGCTCACGAAGACCTAGGGCAATTTGAGGAAGCCCATCATTGGAATATACAAGCCAAGTTCTATAATGAAAACTTCCCACTAGTATATGAAAGTGACAAAATGAGAGACTCTCTATCATGAAGATCATGGTGCTACTTTGAAGCACAAGTGTGGTGAAAGGATAGTAACATTGTCCCATCTCTCTTTTTCTCTCATTTTTTATTTGGGCCTTTTTTTATGGCCTATTTTTTTATTTTTTTTATTTTTCGTCCAGAGTCTCATCCCGACTTGTGGGGGAATCATAGTCTCCATCATCCTTTCCTCACTTGGGACAATGCTCTAAAAATGACGATCATCACACTTTTATTTTTCTTACAACTCAACAATTACAACTCAATACTTAGAACAAAATATGACTCTATATGAATGCCTCCGGCGGTGTACCGGGATATGCAATGAATCAAGAGTGATATGTATGAAAGAATTATGAACGGTGGCTTTGCCACAAATACGATGTCAACTACATGATCATGCTAGCAATATGACAATGATGGATCGTGTCATAATAAACGAAATGGTGGCAAGTTGCATGGCAATATATCTTCGAATGGCTATGGAAATGCCATGATAGGTAGGTATGGTGGCTGTTTTGAGGAAGGTATATGGTGGGTGTATGATACTGGCGAAAAGTGTGGGGTATTTGAGAGGCTAGCAATGGTGGAAGGATGGGAAAAAGTGCATATAATCCATGGACTCAACATTAGTCATAAAGAACTCATATACTTATTGCAAAAATCTAGAAGTTATTAAAGCACGCATGCTCCTAGGGGGATAGATTGGTAGGAAAAGACTATCGCTCGTCCCCGACCGCCACTCATAAGGAAGACAATCAATAAATAAATCATGCTCCGACTTCATCACATAACAGTTCACCATACGTGCATGCTATGGGAATCTCAAACTTTAACACAAGTATTTCTCAAATTCACAACTACTCAACTAGCATGACTCTAATATCACCATCTTCATATCTCAAAACAATTATCAAGCATCAATCTTTTCTTAGTATTCAACACACTCAAAAGAAAGTTTCACAAATCTTGAATACCAAGCATATTATTATTAAGCAATTACCATGCTATTAAAGACTCTCAAAATAATCTAAGTGAAGCATGAGAGATCAATAGTTTCTTTAAAACAAATCCACCACCGTTCTCTAAAATATATTAGTGAAGCACATAGAGCAAAATTATAAGGCTCAAAAGATATAAGTGAAGCACATAGAGCAAGCTACATAGCTCAAAAGATATAAGTGAAGCACATAGAGTATTCTATCAAATTCCAATTCATGTATGGATCTCTCAAAAGGTGTGTACAGCAAGGATGATTGTGGCACACTAACAAACAAAGACACAAATAATACAAGACTCTCCAAGCAAAACACATATCATGTGGTGAATAAAAATATAGCTCCAAGTAAAATTACCGATGGAAGTAGACGAAAGAGGGGGTGCCTTCCAGGGCATCCCCAAGCTTTGACTTTTTGGTGTCCTTGGATTATCTTGGGGGTGCCATGGTCATCCCAAAGCTTAGGCTTTTTCCACTCCTTGTTCCATAATCCATCAAAAGATTTCACCCAAAACTTAAAAACTTCACAACACAAAACTCAATAGAAATCTCGTGAGCTCCGTTAGAGAAAGAAAACAAAAGACCACTTCAAGGTACTGTAATAAACTCATTCTTTATTTATATTGGTGTTAAACCTACTGTATTCCAACTTCTCTATGGATTATAAACTATTTTACTAGCCATAGATTCATCAAAATAAGCAAACAACACACGAAAAACAGAATCTGTCAAAAACAGAACAGTCTGTAGTAATCTGTAACTAACGCAAACTTCTGGAACACAAAAACTTCTAATAAAATAGGAAGACCTAGACAATTTGTTTATTGATCAGCAGCAATTGGAATCAGTATTTTATCACGTTCTGGTGATTTTTAACAATTCAGGCACTGAGCGTAAAGTTTCTGGAAATTACAGCAAGATCAAATAACTAACATCCAAGAAGATCCTATAGGTCTAACTTGGCACAAACACTAATTAAAACACAAAACCACATCTAAACATAAGGTAGATGGATTATTTATTCCTAAACAGAAACAAAAACAAAAAACAAAAATAAAATTGGGTTGCCTCCCAACAAGCGCTATCGTTTAACACCCCTAGCTAGGCATTGATAATTCTAACGATGCTCACATAAAAGATAAGAATTGAAGCGCAAAGAGAGCATCATGAAACACATGACAAACACATCTAAGTCTAACATACTTCCTATGCATAGGCATCTTATAGGCAAACAAACGATCATAGCAAGCAAAAACTAGCATATGCAAGGAAGAGGAAAGAAACAATAGCAATCTCGACATGACGAGAGGTAATTTAGTAACATGAAAATTTCTCCAACCATATTTTCCTCTCTCATAATAATTACATGTAGGATCATAAGAAAATTCAACAATATAGCTATCACAAAACATATTCTTAACACAATTCACATGCATGCAAAGTTGACACTCTTCCAAAATAGTGGGATTAACATTAACTAAAGTCATGACCTCTCCAAACCCACTTTTATCAAAAATTTCATGAGATTGAACATTCTCCAAATATGTGGGATATAAAGTTGACACTCTTCCAAGCCCACTTTCATATTATTGCAAACAATATTATCAATCTCATATTCATCATGGGGATTAAATAAATTTTCAGGATCATAAGAAGAATCACCCCAATCATGATCATTGCAACAAGTAGTAGACATAGCAAAATTAGCATCCCCAAGCTTAGGGTTTTGCATATTATTAGCACAATTGACATCAAGAGAACTTATAGTAAAATCATTGCGATCATGCTTTTCATCGAAGGAACTATCAAGTGTGGGTGCAATAGCAACGATCCCATGTTTAACATAAGGAACTATAGCAAATTCATCTTCACAAATATTGGCATCATGGCCACAAGAATAGCAAGCATCATGTTCATCAAGGGATATTTCAACCAAATCACCGAAATCATCATTATCTATAGATTCATGCATATCATTATTTTCTTCCAAAGCAACGGTCATTCTTTCAATAAATTCTTGGACATAGACATTATGAGCAAGGTTTTCATTGCAATATTTAAGTATGACGGAATTTTCAGATTTGTTGAGAGTAAAATCGTACTTTTCAATCAAAGAAGCAACTTCATGAGCACCCTTAAAAATGACAATTTCTTCAATTTGTTCGATATCATAGTAACTATAAACACCCTTTGCATAAGAAGATAAGATTTCATTATCATTAAACTCACATAGGTAGGGAAGGTGTTTTTAGGGTTCTTAGAGCAACAAGTAAAATCACAAATTTCACAAAGATTCCAAGCATAACATAGCAATCTGTTTATTTGACTCCATAAGAGTTTCCCTTTTTCGTATAAATGGTGACACACAAAATGAGCATGCTCATCTAAAGATTTCCCATCAACTAGGCTAGTTGGGGTTTCAGCACGAGCGCATAAGGATCGAAGATGATCCAAGTAGAACACTTTAAGTGGATCCATATCAATAGATTTTTAGCAAGCAAAGATGCAAGCAAATAGAAGGCACATGGAAACACAAACAAAAGGACATATGGGAAGAAGGCGAAGAAAAGGCAAATAAAACAACAAGGGTGAAGTGGGGGAGAGGAAAACGAGAGGCAAATGACAACTAATGTAATGCGAGAGATAGGGATTGTGATGGGTACTTGGTATGTTGACTTTTGTGCAGACTCCCCGGCAACGGCGCCAGAAATTCTTCTTGCTACCTCTTGAGCACTGCGTTGGATTTCCCCGAAGAGGAGAGGATGATGCAGCAAAGTAGCGTAAGTATTTCCCTCAATTTTGAGAACCAAGGTATCAATCCAGTAGGAGGCTACGCGCGAGTCCCTCGTACCTACACAAAACAATAGCTCAACGCAACCAACGCGATTAGGGGTTGTCAATCCCTTCACGGTCACTTACGAGAGTGAGATCTGATAGAGATGATAGATAATATTTTTGGTATTTTTGGTATAGGGATGCAAAGTGAAAAGTAAAAAGCAAAGTAAAAAAAGCAAAGCAATAATAAAGTGATGGAGATTGATATGATGAGAATAGACCCGGGGGCCATAGGTTTCACTAGTGGCTTCTCTCAAGAGCATAAGTATTTTACGGTGGGTGAACAAATTACTGTTGAGCAATTGACAGAATTGAGCATAGTTATGAGAATATCTAGGTATGATCATGTATATAGACATCACGTCTGAGACAAGTAGACCGACACCTGCCTGCATCTACTACTATTACTCCACTCATCGACTGCTATCCAGCATGCATCTAGAGTATTAAGTTAAAATAGAGTAACGCCTTAAGCAAGATGGCATGATGTAGAGGGATAGTTTCATGCAATATGATAAAAACCCCATCTTGTTATCCTCGATGGCAACAATACAATATGTGCTTTGCTGCCCCTTCTGTCACTGGGAAAGGACACCGCAAGATTGAACCCAATGCTAAACACTTCTCCCATGGCAAGAAAAACCAATCTAGTAGGCCAAACCAAACTGATAATTCGAAGAGACTTGCAAAGATAACCAATCATACATAATAGAATTCAGAGAAGATTCAAATATTATTCATAGATAGACTTGATCATAAACCCACAATTCATTGATCTCAACAAACACACCGCAGAAAGAAGATTACATCGAATAGATCTCCACAAGAGAGGGGGAGAACATTGTATTGAGATCCAAAAAGAGAGAAGAAGCCATCTAGCTAATAACTATGGACCCGAAGGTCTGAGGTAAACTACTCACACTTCATCGGAGAGGCTATGATGATGTAGAAGCCCTCCGTGATGACGGCCCTCTCCGGCGGAGCTCCGGAACAGGCCCCAAGATGGGATCTCATGGATACAGAAAGTTGCGGCGGTGGAATTAGGTTTTTGGCTCCTTCTCTGATCGTTTGGGGGTACATAGGTATATATAGGAGGAAGGAGTACGTCGGTGGAGCAATAGGGGGCCCACGAGGCAGGGGGCGCGCCCTAGGGGGGGGCGCCCCCCACCCTCGTGACCGCCTCTTTTGTTCCTTGGCGTAGGATCCAAGTTTCCTGGATCATGTTCGGTGAGAAAATCACGTTCCCGAAGGTTTCATTCCGTTTGGACTCCATTTGATATTCCGTTTCTTTGAAATACTGAAATAGGCAAAAAAACAGCAATTCTGGGCTGGCCTCCGGTTAATAGGTTAGTCCCAAAAATAATATAAAAGTGGAAAATAAAGCCCAATATAGTCCAAAACAGTAGATAATATAGCATGGAGCAATCAAAAATTATAGATACGTTGGGGACGTATCACTACACAGAAGAATTACGTCCTGGAAGCACGGCTAGGTGCTAGACCTACTGCAGGAGCAACACCAGATGTTATGAACGTCTGGCAGAGCAAAGCTGATGACTACTCGATAGTTCAGTGTGCCATGCTTTACGTCTTAGAACCGGGACTTCAATGACGTTTTGAACGTCATGGAGTATATGAGATGTTCCAGGAGTTGAAGTTAATATTTCAAGCAAATGCCCGGATTAAGAGATTTGAAGTCTCCAATAAGTTCTACAGCTGCAAGATGGAGGAGAATAGTTCTGTCAGTGAGCATATACTCAGAATGTCTGGGTATAACAATCACTTGATTCAACTGGGAGTTAATCTTCCAGATGATAGCGTCATTGACATAATTCTTCAATCACTGCCACCAAGCTACAAGAGCTTCGTGCTGAACTATAATATGAAAGGGATGGATAAGACAATTCCCGAGCTCTTCGCAATGCTAAAGGCTGTGGAGGTAGAAATCAAGAAGGAGCATCAAGTGTTGATGGTCAACAAGACCACCAGTTTTAAGAAAAGGGCAAAGGGAAGAAGAAGGGGAACTTCAACAAGAACGGCAAGCAAGTTGCTGCTCAGGTGAAGAAGCCCAAGTTTGGACCTAAGCCTGATACTGAGTGCTTCTACTTCAAAAAGGACTGGTCACTGGAAGCGAAACTACCCCAAATAATTGGCGGATAAGAAGGATGGAAAAGTGAACAAAAGTATATTTGATATACATGTTATTGATGTGTACTTTACTAGTGTTTATAGCAACCCCTCGGTACTTGATACTGGTTCAGTTGATAAAGAGTAGTAACTCGAAACGGGAGTTGCATAATGAACAGAAACTAGTTAAGGATGAAGTGACGATGTGTATTGGAAGTGATTCCAAGATTGATATGATCATCATCGCACACTCCCTATACTTTCGGGATTAGTGTTGAACCTAAATAAGTGTTAGTTGGTGTTTGCGTTGAGCATGAATATGATTTGATCATGTTTATTGCAATACGGTTATTCATTTAAGTTAGAGAATAATTGTTGTTCTGTTTACATTAATAAAACCTTATATGGTTACACACCCAATGAAAATGGTTCGTTGGATCTGGATCGTAGTGATACACATATTCATAATATTGAAGCCAAAAGATGCAAAATTAATAATGATAGTGCAACTTATTTGTGGAACTGCCGTTTAGGTCATATTGGTGTAAAGCGCATGAAGAAACTCCATGCCGATGGGCTTTTGGAATCACTTGATTACGAATCACTTGATGCTTGCGAACCATGCCTCTTGGGCAAGATGACTAAAACGCCGTTCTCCGGAACGATGGAGAGAGCAACAGATTTGTTGGAAATCATACATACTGATGTATGTGGTCCGATGAATATTGAGGCTCATGGTAGGTGTCGGGGATATACCCCGCGGCGTAAACCGGCCGGAAGTTAACCCGGCCGGACTTGGCAGTTTATCTGAAGACCCCGCTGACACTTGGCGAGTTACTAGCGACCCACCCTAACCTGGCGGTTTACAAGCAACCCGCCTGGTCATTATGACTCACTGGTAACCCGGCGGGCGGGTCATACGGATGACAAGGCCCAAGGCCCAGAAGGCCGATTCATACTATGGTGGGCCGGTTTAAGAGGAAAGGCATGAGGAATATTTACCTTACAAGGAGTTAAGACCAGGACTTGTATCTAGTTTGTATTAGAGATAGACTAGTCCTAATCCTAATAGGACTCCACATGTAACCCGCCCCTTCAACATATATAAGGAGGGGCAGGGCTCCCCAAAGGGGGAAAGCGAAAAACAAGAAGAAACAATCTTAGGGCTAGACACAAAGAGGAGAGCCGGTTTACGGCGACTCCCTCATGAGCATAATGAGACCTAGCCTCAAACATCATGTAGGGTTATTACCGGATGATGTTTCCCAGGGCCCGAAGCTGTCTAAATCCCTGTCTTTTGTTGCGTTTATCGATTCCACTCAACCCCTCTCAAGCTACCACATAGAAGCGTTGGCCTTACGACTAAGTCCTTACCCTAGGACATCTGTCGTGACAAATCCGCGACAGTTGGCACCCACCGTGGGGCCTGCGCACGGTGGTGTTGAGTTCTTGGAGGGCGCTATCCTAGGGATCAAGAAGTTCTGGTCGGTTTGTCGGAGAGTTCCAGCCAGCTCGCCGAAAAAAGTTCCATCAGGCTCATCGAAAGGTTCCGCTGGTTCGTCGGAAAGTTCCGTCCGGATCATTGGAAAGTTCTGACCGTCTCGATGCAAGGTTCTGTCTGAATTACCAAAAAGTTCCGACCGTCTCGACGAAAGGTTCTGTCTGAATCATCAAAAAGCTCCGATCGCCTCAACAAAAAGTTCGCTCCAAATCGTCGAAGGGTTCCAGCCGCATCACCGAAAGGTTCTGTCCGAGTCGTCAAAGAGTTCCGACTTAGGCTACATAAAAGTTCCGGATTATCAAATACTTCCGGATTAGCAAAACGTTCCGGCTGGGTTATCAAGAGGTTCCGGTTCAAAAGTTTCGGATTATCAAAAGTTCCGGCCGGATGATCAAGAGGTTCCGGTTCAAAAGTTCCGGATTATCAAAAGTTCCGGCCAGATGATCAAGAGGTTCTGGTTCAAAAGTTCCGGATTATCAAGAAGTTCTGGTTCCAGAAATTCCGGCTCAAAAAGTACCGACCGGGTTATGTGGAGAACTCAGGAACTAGAAGACGCAGAACCAATCAACTATTTTGTCAAAAAACAAAAGCAGCACTATGCATTATCCAGCGCCAGCATTCGGCAAAAAATACCAGGTGCTATCCTTTCTGTGTATTTTATCAACACATATTAAATTCTTTGAGAACAATTACTCCGGTCTGTGGTATTTTTTCGCAGGACCATTATTTGTTAAAAAGGGTGTCGCAAGGGGGTGCGCCAATATTTATTTATTTTGCATTAGCGCTTGCCCGTGCCGTGCTTCTAGACGGATACGTGAGCAAGTCGCCGCCCCGGTCTACATCCACTAGCCAGGACTGCACCTGTGATTGACTCGCCCGTCCGCTTTCGCGGCCGATTCACGCGTCCACACCGGCTTACAACACAGAAGGGCAACTTGCTCGTCTGCACCGGCTTATAACGCCGCGGCCGGTTCATTCGTTTGCGCCCGCGGCCGACTCGCCCGTGGTGATCATCAACTCCGCGGTGAATAAACTCCGGTTTAACGTATCAGGTGATATCCATCCGGTTTACTTTTATCAATATTTATTAATTTTTTGAAAACAACCACTCTGCCCTATAGTATTGTTATATACAGCCGTCACCCCTGCGGTCCGGCTTACAAACGCGGAGGACAACTTGCTCGTCCGCACCGGCTTACAAACGCCGTGGCCGGTTTATCTGTCTGCTCCTGCGGCCGATTTACCCGTGAGGGATTTCAGTTTCACCTAGTGATTATCAACTTCATGGCGGATTATTTTCGGCGTAAACACATCAGGTGATATCCATCTAAAATATATTTTAGCACATATTATTTTTTGTCAAAGAACAGTTTACCTTTGCCTTGGTCTGCAATATTGTTTATGCAGGACAATTGTTCACTGCAAAAGCTATGGCTATGTCATGGGTGTATAAACTCGCGCCACCATTATAAATGCGCTAAGTATCTTATCGTGCCATCAAGCTCGATGAATATAGGTGCAAACCGCCATTCCGCAGACCGGTTTACATCAATATGACATGGCTAATTCGCCCGTCCACACCGGTTTACAACGCCATGGCCGACTCATCTGTCTGTGCCGCCTCTGAAGCTGCGGTCATCTTGGCTGTCCTTCTGTCGTGGCCTGGTCTACATCAACATACCGGGCCACACCTGTCTGCATGAGCTGTTTATTAAGTATGAGCAAGTCAGCTTGGGTAGCCCGGTTTTCTTTCAACAAAATGGAGGCAAATTATCATATACTATGAACCGCCGTCTGCACTGGATGGCTCAATGGACATGCGCACAAGTCGCCATCACTACAGCTTGGTTAAGCTTCAAACAGCCAGTTGGAAGGGACCGTTGGCCGAGTTGCTGACACGGCTCATACGGGATAATTTATAACCCACCGTAGTCACCTCAACCTTCTGTGGATATACATCGTGCTATCAACACCAATGATATACAAGTTATGCCGGTTTATATCACGGTCAAAAATGGAGAATCTCAAGCCAACTCCTTGAGTCACCTTGAGACTCGGGGGCTATGATGACATGATTAAGCAAATCTTGCCAGTTTCAAGAAAATTTAAGGACCCAGGACGATGGAGGGAAAAGATAACCCGGTCCCGGAGGCTACTGTTATATGGATGAAAATTTAAAGGTTGTCAGAAAATTTCCGGCTTAGAAATATATAACAGTTACAAAATCCCGGCTTAATGAAGAAGTTCCGGGTCATCAGAAAGGATTCCGGTTTAGAATCTGGTTCCAGGGAAATATGTTCTCCCGCAAAGCTCTGAAGCTCTCAAATCCGGTTTAAGAAATTCCGATTCAAAAAGGAATTAACTTCTCACAAGTTTGAGTTTAAAGGCCGTCAGAAAATTTCCGGCTTAAAATGAAGATTCCAGTTTAAAATCTGGTTCAAGGGAAAGATGTCTCCCATGAATCTTTGAAGCTCTCAACATCCAGTTCAAGAAGGGTTTATCTCTTGCAAAAAGTTAAAGGGTGCCAAAGAGGACCTGCTGCCATGATGCGCGGTTCAAACATGGGTATCATGCATTATTGGCTTATCATATTATTGATCACTTGGGGGCTTGGTCGTATCCGAACCATAGCTACACCTCTTGATCGGCTCAATGCCACAGCATCACTTGGGGGCTTTGGTCGTATCCGAACCATAGTCACGCCTCTTGATCGGCGCAATGCCACAGCATCACTTGGGGACTTGGTCAAGTCTGAACCATAGTCACGCCTCTTGATCGGCCTAGTGCCACAACATCACTTGGGGGCTTTGGTCGAACTTGAACCATCGCTACACCTCTTGATCGGCGTAATGCCAATGCATCATTTGGGGACCTGGCTGACCTGAACCATAGCTACGCCTTTTCTGGGGCATGGTCTTGTCCGACCATGGTAATGCCACTTGATCAGCCCAAAGCCTCATTTGCAAATGGTTTTATCTTTGCCTTTGCTTGAATTATGTTCTTCTTTGCTAAAGACCTTTTTTGTTACGTTTTTAAACCAACATTATTAAACTGGTTCAACTCTCAATTACAAATTGATAGAACACGGTCAAATCATAATCCGGAGACTATCAGCCCGGTCTGGTTTGACTACAAGTCACCAGTATTATATATGGTTAATCCGGTGTTTATCACAACCCGGTACGGTTTTATCATAAACCGGCACAGTATGAAAGGAGTTATCATTACTCAAGATTGGGGTTATCACTCTTACTACAAAAAGTTGGTAAACCAACGATGTGATTCAATGTCATAGGTATATTTCCTATTTGATTATTCTTAAGTGCAGCCTTGGTTATCGACCCAGGTTATATGTTGGGCATTATGACCCGTCTGGCGGTAAACCGCTAGGACACTTTAAACTTGTTGTATGCAGAAACAGGTTGAATAAAGCATGATTATAAGTCACTGATGTTTATTAAACCGGCCTGGCTTTCGATTATATGTTGCCAGTATGATGATAAATTATCCGGTGTTTATTAAACCGACCTGGCTTTAAGACGATAAATCACTAGTATATGATGAGAAATTATCCGGTGTTTATTAAACCGGCCTGGCTTTGGACTATAAGTCGCCAGTATATATTTGGATTGCGCCATTGGAATCATGCGCTTATAAATCATTGGGTTATATTATTCAAATAGCCAAACTTGGCTGAATTTTCATTATGATGTTGAATGAATAAGGTTTTCATACCGGATTATATTATCTTGAATAGCCAACATGGCTGGATTTTATTATGGTTATTAATAACCGGTATTATTGAGATTTTCAAAGTCGCTTTAGCGCAATGGCTATTTTTTTCATGGGATATGATTTATTCTACAATGGAAGGAATAGTCCCGTGTCGCTGCAGGCTTACGACCCGGCACTTGGGGGCTACGTTATTCAAGTTGAGATTATATCAAATATGCAAGTCTCATGTCACTGCAAGCAGGCACCATGACACTTGGGGGCTAATGCACAGTCATTTTTTATCATCTTACTAAAGACCCGACTCATCATATCATAATGAGACGGCCCTTGGGGGCTACCAATTGCTCCTGTCAAACATTCAAGGTATACAAGCCTTAATCCATTATATTAAAGGGTTTATTGCTCGGTTGGTAAAGCACAAAGCTCTTAACCTTGTGGACGTGGGTTCAAGCCCTATGATGGAAGCTACATTATGAGATGTTATTTTCATTGAAGTATATATCAAGTCCCGGTTCAGTATTATCTTACTAAGTCGGCCCTTGGGGGCTACACATCACTGCTCAAGTCTACATGATCAGATTTATAAAATCCCTGCTCATTATTGCATAATAAACCGACACTTGGGGGCTACATATATGGAGTATTCAGTTTTTACTAGTGACTAAGATGAACAACATGGATTTCTTCAAAGTGGCAGTAATTATATGGAAATAAGTCTTAAGCCATCACTTTGTTCTGCTCAAGACTTGGGGGCTACAAGTAATATGGATATAAGGGAGAAAAATCTTCAGATTCTCAGTTTTGAGCAAACCAGATTGACCCGGCATCACCAACAATTATTGACCCGGCATCACCAATCATTATGACCCGGTGTCTGCAACAATCTTGAACCGGCATTGGCAAAAATTATGAACCGGCGTTGGAAACAATCATGACCCGAAATTATCAGTGTTTATAACCCGACAATTTTGGTAATATTAAACCGGCAAGTTTTACATCTTCAAACCTGCTGAATATCAGATGAGTATTTCAAGACCCATATTTCTTAAACCGGCGCTTTGGAAACCGACTCAAGTGGATTATTCTTCACAATATTTCTCTATGAGAAACCAACGTCAGCAAATTGAGTATGAAGCTGGCTTATTGACCTGGATTTTCTAGAAGGAAATGGCAAGGAATTAAGGATGATCAGATGCCGGTTTACAAGAATTCTTAACCCGGAGCATAATCTATCAAATTTGTTCTTGTATTTGTTTTACAGGATCAGTTTAACATGGATAAATCCAAATTAAACTAGGGGCTAATATCGGGGATATACCCCGCGGCGTAAACCGGCCGAAAGTTAACCCGACCGGACTTGGCGGTTTATCTGAAGACCCCGCTGACACTTGGCGAGTTACTGGCGACCCGCCCTGACCTGGCGGTTTACAAGCAACCCGCCTGGTCATTATGACTCACTGGTAACCCGGCGGGCGGGTCAGACGGATGACAAGGCCCAAGGCCCAGAAGGCCGATTCATACTATGGTGGGCCGGTTTAAGAGGAAAGGCATGAGGAATATTTACCTTAGAAGGAGTTAAGACCAGGACTTGTATCCAGTTTGTATTAGAGATAGACTAGTCCTAATCCTAATAGGACTCCACATGTAACCCGCCCCTTCAACATATATAAGGAGGGGCAGGGCTCCCCAAAGGGGGGAAGCGAAAAACAAGAAGAAACAATCTTTGGGCTAGACACAAAGAGGAGAGCCGGTTTACGGCGACTCCCTCATGAGCATAATGAGACCTAGCCTCAAACAGCATGTAGGGTTGTTACCGGATGATGTTTCCCGGGGCCCGAAGCTGTCTAAATCCCTGTCTTTTGTTGCGTTTCTCGATTCCACTCAACCCCTCTCAAGCTACCACATAGAAGCGTTGGCCTCACGACTAAGTCCTTACCCTAGGACATCTGTCGTGACAAATCCGCGACAGTAGGTATCGTTATTTTCTGACCTTCACAGATGATTTGAGCAGATATGGGTATATCTACTTGATGAACATAAAGTCTGAAACATTTGAAAAGTTCATATAATTTCAGAGTGTGAAGTGGAAAATCATCGTAACAAGAAAATAAAGTTTCTATGATTTGATCATGGAGGAGAATATTTGAGTTACGAGTTTGGTCTTCATTTGAAACAATGCGGAATAGTTTCGCAACTCACGCCACCTAGAACACCACCGCGTAATGGTGTGTCCGGACGTCATAACCGTACTTTATTAGATATGGTGCGATCTATGATGTTTCTTACCAATCTACCACTATCGTTTTGGGGTTATGTATTAGAGACAGGTGCATTCACGTTAAAAAGGGCACCATCTAAATCCGTTGAGATGACACCTTATGAGCTGTGGTTTGGCAAGAAACCAAAGTTGTTGTTTCTTAAAGTTTGGGGTTGCGATGCTTATGTGAAGAAGTTTCAACATGATAAGCTTGAACCCAAATCGGAGAAATGCGTCTTCATAGGATACCCAAAGGAGACTATTGGGTATATCTTCTATCAAAGATCCGAAGGCAAATTCGTTGCTAAGAATGGACCCTTTCTAGAGAAGGAGTTTCTCTTGAAAGAAGTGAGTAGGAGGAAAGTAGAACTTGATGAGGTAACTGTACCTGATCCCTTATTGGAAAGTAGTTCATCATAGAAATCGGTTCCTGTGATACCTACACAAATTAGTGAGGAAGCTAATGATAATGATCATGAAATTCAGATCAAGTTAATACCGAACCTCATAGGTCAACCAGAGTAAGATCCGCACCAGAGTGGTATGGTAATCCTGTTCTAGAGGTCATGTTACTTTACCATGATGAACCTACGAACTATGAGGAAGCGATGATGAGCCCAGATTCCGCAAAATGGCTTGAGGCCATGAAATCTGAGATGGGATCCATGTATGAGAACAAAGTATGGACTTTGATTGACTTGCCCGATGATTGGTGAGCCATTCAGATTAAATGGATCCTCAAGAGGAAGACAGACGCTAATAGTATTGTTACTATCTACAAAGCTAAAATTGTCGCAAAAAGGTTTTCGACAAGTTCAAGGTGTTGACTACGATGAGAGTTTCTCATTCGTATCTATGCTTAAGTCTGTCCGAATCATGTTAGCAATTGCCGCATTTTCTAAAATCTAGCAAATGGATAAACAAAACTGCATTCCTTAATGGATTTATTAAAGAAGAGTTGTACATGATGCAACAAGAAGGTTTTGTCAATCCTAAAGGTGCTAACAAAATATGCAAGCTCCAGCGATCCATCTATGGACTAGGGCAAGCATCTCGGAGTTGGAATATATGCTTTGATAAATTGATCAAAGCATATAGTTTTATACAGACTTGAGGTGAAGCCTGTATTTACAAGAAAGTGAGTGGGAGCACTGCAACATTTCTGATAAGTATATGTGAATGACATATTGTTGATCGGAAATAATGTAGAATTATTCCACAAAGCATAAAGGAGTGTTTGAAATGAGTTTTTTCAAAGAAAGACCTCGGTGAAGCTGCTTACAAATTGAGCATCAAGATCTATAGAGATAGATCAATACACTTGATAAGTTTTTTTCAATGAGTACATACCTTGACAAGATTTTGAAGTAGTTCAAAATAGAACAGTCAAAGAAAGAGTTCTTGCCTGTGTTACAAGGTGTGAAATTGAGTAAGACTCAAAGCCCGACCACGGCAGAAGATAGAAAGAGAATGAAAGTCATTTCCTATGCCTCAGCCATAGGTTCTATAAAGTATGCCATGCTGTGTACCAGATCTATTGTATACTCTACACTGATTTTAGCAAGGGAGTACAATAGTGATCAAGGAATAGATCACTGAACAACGGTCAAAATTATCCTTAGTGGAATAAGGATATGTTTCTCGATTAAGGAGGTGACAAAAGGTTCGTCGTCAAGGGTTACGTCGATGCAAGTTTTGGCACTGATCCAGATGACTCTAAGTCTCAATCTGGATACATATTGAAAGTGGGAGCTATTAGCTAGAGTAGCTCCGTGCAGAGCATTGTAGACATAGAAATTTGCAAAATACTTACGGATCTGAATGTGACAGACCCGTTGACTAAAATTATCTCATAAGCAAAACATGATCACACCTTAATACTCTTTGGGTGTTAATCACATAGCGATGCGAACTAGATTACTGACTCTAGTAAACACTTTGGGTGTTGGTCACATGTCGATGTGAACTATGGGTGTTAACCACATAAAGATGTGAACCATTGATGTTAAATCACATGGCGATGTGAACTAGATTATTGACTCTAGTGCAAGTGGGAGACTGAAGGAAATATGCCCTAGAGGCAATAATTAAGTTATTATTTATTTCCTTATTTCATGATAAATGTTTATTATTCATGCTATAATTGTATTAACCGGAAACATAATACTTGTGTGAATACATAGACAAACAGAGTGTCACTAGTATGCCTCTACTTGACTAGCTCGTTGATCAAAGATGGTTATGTTTCCTAGCCATAGACATGAGTTGTCATTTGATTAACGGGATCACAACATTAGGAGAATGATGTGATTGACTTGACCCATTCCGTTAGCTCAGCACTTGATCATTTAGTATTCTGCTATTGCTTTCTTCATGACTTATACATGTTCCTATGACTATGAGATTATGCAACTCCCGTTTACCGGAGGAACACTTTGTGTGCTACCAAACATCACAAGTAACTGGGTGATTATAAAGGTGCTCTACAGGTGTCTCCAAAGGTACTTGTTGGGTTGGCATATTTCGAGATTAGGATTTGTCACTCCGATCATCGGAGAGGTATCTCTGGGCCCACTCGGTAATGCACATCACTATAAGCCTTGCAAGCATTGCAACTAATGAGTTACTTGCAGGATGATGTATTACGGAACGAGTAAAGAGACTTGCTGGTAACGAGATTGAACTAGGTAATGAGATACCGATGATCGGATCTCGGGAAAGTAACATACCGATGACAAAGGGAACAACGTATGTTGTTATGCGGTTTGACCGATAAAGATCTTGTAGAATATGTAGGAGCCAATATGAGCATCCAGGTTCCGCTATTGTTTATTGACCGAAGACGTGTCTCGGTCATGTCTACATAGTTTTCGAACCCGTAGGGTCCGCACGCTTAAAGTTAGTTGACGATCGGTATTATGAGTTTTGTGTTTTGATGTACCAAAGGTAGTTCAGAGTCCCGGATATGATCACGGACATAACGAGGAGTCTCGAAATGGTCGAGACATAAAGATTGATATATCGGAAGTCTATATTTGGATATCGGAAGTATTCCGGGTGAAACCGGGATTTTAGCGGACTACCGGGGTTACCGGAACCCCCCCCATGGAAATAATGGGCCTATTGGGCCTTAGTGGAGAAGAGGAGGGGCGTCTAGGGCTGGTCGCGCCCCCCTCCCCCTCTAGTCCGAATTGGACAAGGGGGGAGGGCGGCGCCCCCTTTCCTTCCCCCTCTCTCCTTCCCTTCCTTTCCCCCTCCTACTCCAACTAGGAAAAGAGGGAGTCCTTCTCCCGATGGGAGTAGGACTCCTCCCTGGCGCGCCCTCCTCCTGGCCGGCCTCCTCCTCCCCTTGCTCCTTTATATACGGGGGCAGGGGGCACCTCTAGACACACAAGTTGATCTGTTGATCTCTCCCAGCCGTGTGCGGTGCCCCCTCCACCATATTCCACCTCGGTCATATCATAGTAGTGCTTAGGCAAAGCGCTGCGTCGGTAGCAACATCATCACCATCACCACGCCGTCGTGCTGACTGAACTCTCCCGTGAAGCTCTGCTGGATCGGAGTTCGCGGGACGTCATCGAGCTGAACGTGTGCTTGGATCGGTCGGATCGTGAAGACGTACGACTACATCAACCGCGTTGTGCTAACGCTTCCGCTTTCGGTCTACGAGGGTACGTGGACACACTCTCCCCTCTCGTTGCTATGCATCACCATGATCCTGTGTGTGCGTAGGAAAATCTTTGAAATTACTATGTTCCCCAACATCTACGAGGATCTTTATTGGTCGAACTTTATGACAACATACGTAATTCCCTTTGTCTGTCGGTACGTTACTTGCCCGAGATTCGACCGTCGGTGTCAGGACCCCGATTCCAAGTCACATCGATCTAGCCGGTAACACCTCATATCACTTTGCGGCCTCACGCACGGTATTCCCACGGGTGTCGCCTTACCATGGCCCGGGACCGTTTGCGCCTTTTGGCTCACGTATATGATAGTGTCGCTAGCATCCATATGACAGAGAACCCGGGCCGACATGGCTAGTCGTGAACCCAAAGTGGCACTAACCTGTGGGGACATGCATACATGAATCAACCTCGAGCATGTCGGTCAGTAGCGTGTGAATCCGGGCTGTAGCACTGGGCTAACAGGACTCCGGGAACCCGGGCTGTAGCAGGCTAGGCAGGACTCCGGATGTCACCACGTGACATTTCCCCGAAGGGACAGACACAGGAACAAAGTGAAACACATGCCTGCCAGTCAAGTGTCCTGAGCAGTAGTGCTGGGCTAGCAGGACTCCGGTGAACCGGGCTGTAGCGGACTACTATGGCTCAAGGAGGCACTAGACTAGATTTCCCCATAAGAGAGGCTGCCAAGGATAAACAACTTGATTGTCGGATCCCACACATAGCAAGCATTTCAATCATACACACAATATGCTCGATATGTGTAAATACAACATGGCATCACAACATAACTCTACGACTCCAATATTTATTCATTAGGCTCCGAGGAGCGAGATATTACAAACATGAGTCTCATGACCCAACATTCAGAGCATACAAGTCAAAACACATGCGGAAGCTTAACATGTCTGAGTACAGACATCTACAAATGAAAAAGGCTGAGAAGCCTGACTATCTACCAGATCCTGCCAAGGGCACAAGATCGTAGCTGAGGTATCAAGCTAAACGTCGAAGTCCACGCGGGACTACTAGCGAGACTGACGTCTCTCTGCAAAAACATAAAATTGGGAAACGTGAGTACAAATGTACCCAGCAAGACTTACATCAGAACTAACTACATATGCATCAGTATCAATAAAGGGGGTGGTGGAGTTTGACTGCAGCAAGCCAGCTTTGACTCAGTGGCTAACCTAAACTATGACTGCAAGTAACTCTTTTGAGGTGGCGCACACGAGTCCACATATTCACCATATCAATACACCACTATGGATCCACTTCCGTCTCCCTACGAGAAGGCCATCCATAGCACTCACCCTTATCTTGCGAGTTTTAGAGTATCCACTTTCACTTGTCTATGAACTGTTATAGGCAACCCAGAAGTCCTTTACCGCAGACACGGCTATTCGAATAGATCAAATTAACCCTGCAGGGGTGTACTTCTTCACACACTCTCTCACCACTTATCGCCGTTTACACGACCTGTACTCGGCAACCTTCAAGCGGAAGCCTAGCGAGGGTGTCGGCCACAGCCTACCTAAACACTCAAGTCTCTAGTCCAGGTTTATCGCCTATTCAGGTTCCATCCGCAGGGAGTCCGGCCGATGTTTCCACATACGGCCCCGAACGATGTGTACAGGGTTCCGAGACACCAAACGAGCGGCCGGCATGCCCGGCCACGTGCCTACCGCAACACAGCCCACCCCTACGGTCAGCGCTGCGTGCGGCCCCCAGCATACTACAAACACCAGAAACTACTTTGCAACTCCTGGACAGAGGACAAGGGTGATCAAGAAGCCGAGAGGGTCCATTGGTTTCGGGCCCAATGCATGGTAGTAACTGTTTCATGGATCACAAACACAGAACTCAGTTCCTGAGGACGGCTTCAATGAGACAACCCACCATGTACTCCTACATGGCCTCTCACCGCTACCTTTACCAAATCGTGTTCACACACTTAGCTCACACACAGTAGGACATGTTTACACACCTCCAATTCATCCCCGATGAATAAGACCTGACTCAACTCTAAGCAGTAGCAGGCATGACAAGCAAGCATGAATGAGTAGGTACATCAGGGCTCAAACAACTCCTACTCATGCTAGTGGGTTTCATCTATTTACTGTGGCAATGACAGGTCATGCAGAGGATAAGGGGTTCAACTACCGCAACATGTAACAGTTGAATCGTTATTGTCCTAATGCAGTAAAAGAGAGCAGGAGCAAGAGAGTGGGTTTGTATCAGAATGAAGGCAATAAAGACCCAACAAAACGAAGCGAAAAAATGAGAAATATTTTTTGGTTTCTTGATTTTGAGTGAATGAAACAAACATAAACCAAATATGGATATACAAATATCAGCAAGCAACCATTCATGTAATTAATATATATGAGAACACGAGTGAAATGTAGGTAAGAAAATATACTTCCCCAAGCTTACGCTTTACACCTAAGTTTGGCTCACTCCTACAGGTGGAAATCTTCATGGTATCCATTTTATCGCGCCAGAGCTATATCTCACCCTTTGTGAGACAGAAGCTCGTCTAGCGTGAGCGGAAGTGGATCGACATATATACATGTTTGTGTAAAGTTTTGTGAACGGTTTTCGGAAGCTTCTATGGACTGGTTCAGACCGGTTTTAGAAGCTTCCGCGTGTTTTTTCTGTTATTTCTTTTTGTGTTTGATATTTTTTTCAGATGTACGTGATGTATGTAAATACGGACATTTTCCGTGTACAAATTTTCTTTCAATTATACGAAGAATTTTGTATACATCTTATAATTTTTATTTAAATTTCATAAACATATTTTTGTAACGCGTGAACATTTTGTAAAATGTCCTGGTCATTTTTTAAATGGTATATTTATTTACATTTTATATTTTCTGAATATGATGGACAGTTGTTTCGAAATACGTGGACATTTTTCTGCATGGTATAAACATTTATTCAAAACGTCATGAACAAATCTTAGAAACACGTGATTAAAAAGTATGAAGAACAGTTTTATAAAATCATGTGATATTTTTTCACTCAAAAATTTCATGAACATATTTTTGAAAATCACGAATTTTGAAATATAGTTACAACATTTTTCTAATGGTACAAATATTATATAGAAATTACATGAACAAATATTCCACATTAGGGAACCTATTTTAAATGCGTCCTAAACACATTTTAAAAATGAAGTGAATTAATTTTTGTAATATATTTGTTTGGAATATTTCTAAATATAATTTTTAAAAGAATATAATAAAATAGAGAAAACGAACAAATGACTGAAAATAAAACTGAACGAAACGAACTCGAGATAGTGGGCAGGTCCACTTACAGAGGCTGCCTGACGCAAACCCTGTTTGGCCCCTTAAGCGCCAGTGCGACCTCTTCTTTCTTATTCGGCGCGCTAGGCGTTCGGCAGCGCACACTCCCTTCCCCACGCCCGCCCTTTCGGGCCGTCCCATGTGCGGGGCGCCTTGTTTTTCATTTGATTTTTGAGCCTAATTTTCTTCTTTTTTCTTATTGATATAATTATGCTTTCAGAAGAGTTCTATATTTAATTTGTTTGGCGAATTTCGAAAAAAATCTCAACATTATGTTTGAGGATTCAAAATAATGCTGGCATTCATGAATTTGAAAAAATGCTTGCGAATTCAGAAAAAAATCATTAATTTGTAGAAAGTGTTCAAAGTTTTTTAAATGACCGTGAACGAAAAATATCATCATTTTTTTTAAAATATAGCTGATCCAAGAAATGTTTATGAATATGAATAATCTTCATGCATTTAAACAATGTTCGGCCAAACGTTTTCACAAATTTCAAAAATTATTCCCCAGTTAAAAAATGTTTTTTCATTCAACATATGTTCCCAATTCAAAAATAAAGTTTACCAGTTTCGCAATAAATATTCACAATTTTTCTAAAATGTTCATGAATTCAACAATTGTTCAAAAATTTGTAAAAACAGATTCACTATTTGAAAACACTTTAAAAACATTCAATAATAAAAAATATAAGCAAAATAAAAATGAACATGTAAAAAAGAACAACAATACAAAAAGAAGATAAATGAGAAAACTAGAACTAAAATATGAGCGCAGTGAAGCTGGACGTGTTTGGAGACGCGATAGCGATGAGATCCTAGATTGCTTTGTGTTACGCACGAGAGGGTTAAAGATTGAAGGTCAATGGCTTAGGGAGTTGCAGCCACGTGGATGTTGCCGTCGAGTAGGCGACGCAGTTGACGCCTTCTCTGTAGATCGACTCGGTGTTATGCATGTAGTTCCACGAATTCCGAAGTTGTGGTCCATCAGCTCTAGACACATGTAGGCTGGTATAGAACCTGCCTTGAAAATCAATAGGGTGGTCGTGAGAGTTGAAGGGGAAGATAAGCACCCCTGCCTCTCTTTCCGTTGCCGCCTACCTTCCCGCTGTTGGCCGCCACGTCCTTCTCATCGATTTGTGATTTGCTTTGGGTGTTGCACATGTCGTCCTATCATCTAGGCTAGTTTTAGTTTGCACTTTGAACTTTCCCACCTTTAAACGTATCCAAAGTAGCTAGCTTTTCTTTAGGGGATCCAGAGTAGCTAGCTAGGTGGTCGCTCAACGACGCATGCTCAATGTCGCTAGGTAGTAGTACTAGTTTTGGCCACCTACACGGCATGGGCTACAAGAGACATCCGGAACGGCCCAACGCAAGAGGTATTGCCCACAAGCTTAGTTTAGCCCCACCTCGGCCGAGTGAGGTGGTTTTTACCAGCTTATAAGGGATGACATCCACCTTTTGCTAAGTAGTAGAGCACATGCATGATGAGACAACTAACACACATGCACGTATAGCGCTTGCGCTTGATTGAATATTTATGGATTTTACATGATTGATATCGACTTGAGACTTTGAAAGTTTCAAAGAGGTGTTCAAATAGAACTTCCCCAAGCTTAGGCTTTTTACCTAAGTTTGGTTCACTCCTATGGGTGAAAATCTTCAAGGTCTCCATTGTATCGCGCTAGGGCTATATCTCGCCCTTTGTGAGACAGAAGCTCGTCTAGCGTCAGCGGAAGTGGGTGGAAATCTTCAAGGTCTCCATTGGTTCACTCCTAAGAATAATTTTTTATACATCTTATAATATTTATTTAAATTTCACAAACATATTTTTGTAACTCGTGAAAATTTTATAAAATGTCATGATCATTTTTTAAACGGTATATTTGTTTACATTATATATTTTTCTGAATATGACGGACATTTGCTTTGAAATGCGTGGACATTTTTCTGCATGGTAAAAAAATTTATTCAAAATTTCATGAACAAATTTTAAAAACACATGCTTAAAAAATATGAAGAACAGTTTTGTAAAATCATGTGATATTTTTCACTCAAAATTTCATGAACATATTTTTGAATCTCATGAATTTTGAACTATAGTTACAAATTTTTTCTAATGGTACAAATTTTTTCTAATGGTACAAATATTCCAAATTAGCGAACTTATTTTAAATGTGTCATAAACACATTTTAAAAATAAAGTAAATTAATTTTGTAATATTTTTTCAAATATTTCTAAATATAAATAAAATTAAAAGAAGATAATAAATAGAGAAAAACAAACAAATGACTGAAAAGAAAACTGAACGAACGAACCCGAGACACTGGGCCGGCCACTTACAGAGGCTGCCTGACCCAAACCAGTGCGACCTCTTCTTATTCGGTGCGCTAGGCGATCGGCAGCGCGCACTGCCTTCCCCACGCCGCCCTTTCGGGCTGCCCCGTGTGCGGGTCGTCTTGTTTTTCATTTGATTTTTTGGCCTAATTTTCTTCTTTTCTCTTATTGAAATAATTCTACATTTCAGAAGAGCTCCACATTTAATCTGTTTTGTGAGTTTTGTAAAAAATCCCAACATTAAATGTTTGAGGATTCAAAATAATGTTGGCATTCATGAATTTGAAAGAATGTTTGCGAATTCAGAAACAATTCATTAATTTGTAGAAAGTGTTCAAAATAATTAAAAAATGCCCATGAATGAAAAATATATCTGATTCAAAAAATGTTTATGAATATGAATAATGTACATGCATTTCAAAAATGTTTGGCAAAACATGTTCATTAATTTCAAAATTGTTCCCCAATTAAAAAAATATTTTTTTAATTCAACAAATGTTCCCGGATTCAAAAAAAGTTCACCAGTTTCGCAATAAAAGTTTACTAGTTTTGCCATAAATGTTCAGGAATTTGTAGAAAATATTTGCGATTTAAAAAAACTAAAAAACCGTTGAATAATTGAAAATATAACCAAAATCAAAAGCGAACATGTAAAAAGAACGATAGTAAGAAAAGAACATAAATGAAAAAAAGAACTAAAATATGAACGCAATGAGGCTGGACGTGCTTGGAGATGCGTCAACGATGATATCCTAGATTGCTTTGTGTTACGCACGAGATAGTTAAAGATTGGAGGTCAATGGCTTAGGGAATTGCAGCCACGTGGATGCTGCCGTCGAGCAGGCGTTGACGCCTTCTCTGTAGATTGACTCGGTGTTATGCATGAATTCTAACGTCGTGGTCCATCAACTCTAGACATATGTAGGCTGGTACAGAGCCTGCCATGAAGATCAATACGGTTGCCGCGAGAGTAGAAGGGGAAGATTGCAACCTCTGTTCCGCCGGTGAGCACCCCTGCCTCTCTTTCCTTTGCCACCTGCCTTCCCGCTGCCGGCCGCCACGTCCTTCTCATCGACTTGTGAGGGGTCATTCTAGGTATGGTGGAGCTTGCTTTTAGGGCCAAAGACCCGAAAAGTGGGGGAGCCGGGGTGGGTGATCACCGAGGCGCGAGGTAGCTGTTGCAGTCGAAGTCATTAAGGATCTTGTGTGAAGTTTCCCACTTTCTCTTTTCGACTGTGGCCTTGTGGGTTAGGTTAAGACAATAGGCGAGGTGTATGCGTGAGAAACTCCTTTTCCCAAAGAAAACGGAAACGGGAAGGAAACGTGTCGGTGAGGTGACTTATGGACGGGAGGTAGGCAATGCTTATAGATGCGATGTATGAAAGATAGGCTCGTACACACCGAGCATCATGCATGTATCGTTTGCACGTACAGTCAAAACCAAAGAATATCACCGAAGCGGTACATTGTAAACATTGTGGCGTCTTATTAAAGTTCATGAGATTTTGCCTAAAAAACTGCAAAAGTGGGAGAAGTCAAGTGACATGAAACCAAGAATATTACCTAATTTTATTAGTAGGTATTAGATATATAGATAAAGAAGAATAAAAGCGGGACGAAACCAAGAATACTACCTCCCGTTATTAGTAGGTAGGGGTAGGTATAGGTATAGATACGGGTTAATCCAGGAGATAGTTTGGACGTAGTTGGGTGGAGAACACATTCACTTTGGTCTACTTTATCTTGTAGCTGAATTCTTTGGAGTGATTTGCATTGGGTGTTGCACATGTCATCCTATCATCTAGGTTAGTTTTAGTTTGGACATTGAACTTTCCCACCTTTAAACGTATGTAGAGTAGCTAGCTTTTTTAGGGGTTTCAGAGTAGTTGGCTAGGTGGTCGCTCAATGACGTGCGCTCAATGTCGCTAGCTAGTAGTACTAGCTTTGGCCGCCTTTAAACACGGCGTGGGCTACAAGAAACATCCGAAACGGCCCAATGTAAGAGGTATTGCCAGAAGTTAAATTGTCCCATCTCGGCTGGGTGAGGTGGTTTTGACCAGCTTATAAGGGATGGCATCCATCTTTTGTTGAGTAGTAGAGCACATGCATTGAGAGACAACTAACACACATGCACATATAGCGGCACTCGCATGAATATTCGCGGATTGTACGCGATTGATATGAGACTTGAGACTTTGGACGCTTGGCGCGCCACCACCCGTCTCTCTTGTTTTTATTTTTGCCTTGCTTCTGACAGGCCTACCAGCATCAACTCTGCGGTTTAGAACAATAACATGTGCATATAACTTATAGATATGATCAATCTCATATTTTTTATTTTTATCCTGGTTCTGTCAGGCTTCACTCTTTGTTGGACTCCACTATCGGGGTAGGGATGATTCTGGAGCTGTGCGGGCTATTGTTGGTTAGCTCTTGGATTTGTTGTTTCTATTCATGGCATCTAGATAGCCGACGGTTTGCATGCTGTCCGATGGCACAACGCAATTGCAAGCGTTTTTGTTCTGGGCATGCTTCACTTAAAATGCTACACTTACGGGCTGAATCCTATGGGATTAAGCCTACAGACTCATGTGGTATGCAGCCATGCAGCAGCGGGAGACAATTTCAAAGCGAAAGTTAAGTCTTCCAACTTTGATGACAAGTTTCATGGTTATCATTATTCTTTATAGCATACATGTCATCATCATAATCATCATAGATAGCAACTTTATTATCATTGTCAATTGAAGCCTCATCCAAAATGGTGGATTCATCACTAAATAAAGTCATGACCTCTCCAAATCCACTTTCATCATTATAATCATCATAAATAGGAGGCATGCAATCATTATAACAAATCCGCACATCAAATCTTGGGGGACTAAAAGTATCATCTTCATCAAACATAGCATCACTAAGCTTATGACTTTGCTTATCATTAGCATCATGGATATTCAAAGAATTCATACTAACAACATTGCAATCATGCTCATCATTTATACCAAACATTCTATTGAATTCTTCTTATATCAATTGAGCACAATTTTCCTTTCCATCATTTTCACGAAAGACATTATAAAGATGAATAATATGATGCAACCTCAATTCCATTTTTTGTAGTTTTGTTTTTATAAACCAACTAGTGATAAAACAAGAAACTAAAAGATTCAATTGCAAGATCTAAAGATATAACTTCATGCACTCACCTCCCCAACAACGGCGCCAGAAAAGAGCTTGATGTCTACTACGCAACTTTATTCTTGTAGACACGTGTTGGGCCTCCAAGCGTAGAGTTTTGTAGGACAGTAGCAATTTTCCCTCAAGTGGATGACCTAAGGTTTATCAATCCGTGAGAGGCGTAGGATGAAGATGGTCTCTCTCAAACAACCCTGCAACCAAATAATAAAAAGTCTCTTGTGTCCCCAACACACCAAATACAATGGTAATTTGTAATCTCATAGTCATAGGAACATGCATAAGTTATGAAGAAAGCAATAGCAATAAATTAGACGATCATAGTGCTAAGCTAACGGATGGGTCAAGTCAATCACATCATTCTCTAATGATGTGATCCCGTTGATCAAATGACAACTCATGTCTATGGCTAGGAAACTTAACCATCTTTGATTAACGAGCTAGTCAAGTAGAGGCATACTAGTGACACTCTGTTTGTCTATGTATTCACACATGTACTAAGTTTCCGGTTAATACAATTCTAGCATGAATAATAAACATTTATCATGATATAAGGAAATATAAATAACAACTTTATTATTGCCTTTAGGGCATATTTCCTTCAATTTGACATTAGCTCACTTGATGAATGGAGAACCCAAGCCTATGGGAATGCCAAGTTGTTTAAAGAAAAAGTTAAAAGATGGCATGATAAGCTACAACAGTGTAATGTAGGTGATCATGTTTTGCTATACAACTCTTGTTTAAGATTTTTGTAGGAAAACTTCTCTCTAAATGGGAAGGCCCTTACATTATCGAGGAGGTCTATCGTTCCGGTGCCATACAAATTAACAATGCTGAAGTCACAAATTTGAAGGTGGTAAACGATCAAAGAATCAAACATTAGATCTCAGGTACTCCCATAAATGTTGAGACCAATATAATTGACACCGTAACACCGGAGGAGTACATAAGGGACACTTTCCAGAATGTTTCAGACTCTGAAAAGGAATAGGTATGTGGTACGGTAAGTAAACCGACTCCAAGACGTTTCCACTAGCAAATTTTCTCCGTTTTGGAATATTTAAAAAAATAGGAAAATTAAAAGTAGTCCGAGAGAGACACAAGGCCACCACAAGGGTGGAGGGCATGCCCTACCCCCTGGGCGCGCCTCCCGACCTTGTGGTTGCCTCGTGTGCCTTCCGGACTCTGTTTTCTTGCACGATACTTCTTTTGGTCGGTAAAAATTCATTATATAATCTCCTGAAGGTTTTGACCACGGTACCATGACAAAACCCTCTGTTTTCGTTTGCATTGTTTCTGCAGCAGATTTGGAGCATGATGTCGTCACATGATTCGGAGGGAGAAAGTTACATGGATGACTACATCACAAACCCAAAAGCATATGGGGATGTGGAACATTATGGTTGGACCACGGAGGAAGAAGAAGACTATGATCCAAAAGGGAAGGAGGATACAAGCTCCGATGAAGAGGACGATCCACTACCTCAACCTGGCGATATGCATGTGGAGTTCAAGAAGTACAACCTCCCTAAGGTCCAATCCATCCCACCACGTTTTTCGCATGACAGCAAGGCGGCATTATGCAAAAAGATAATGAAACTCGAGCTCGAGAATGAGAATCCGAGGTAGGAAAATTTTAACCTCAAACGCAAGCTAGAGAAGAAGAATTCAACAACTCCATCATCACCCCCTTCGAAGATATAAAGCTAAATACATGGGTATGGGCACTCCCCTTGGCAACTGCCAAGCTTGGGGGAGTGCCCCGGTATCGTATCACCATCACATCTTTATCTTTATCGTTTTTCTTAGTTCGATCCTTTTGGTTATATCTTGATCTAGTAGAGTAAAGTTTTTATATAGTATGATCTAGCCTTGAGTTTTGCTTTATGTTCCCTCTATGTAATCGAGTCCGTGAGTTATATAATAAAGAGTAGTTTTGAGCGAAGGGCTTTGCTTTCTTGCTATGATCTCGAGGGGATTAAATAAAATAAAGAATAAGAAGAAATAAAAAGATAATATATTGATCTTATGGAGAGTAATGACTTCACATATAAAGAGTATGATGAATACAATTTATTGATAGTTGACAAACATAGTTTTGGTCATTGTTGCAATTCATAGGAAGTAATAAAGAAAGAGAGGTTTACATACAAATATACTATCTTGGACATCTTTTGTAATTGTGAGCACTCATTAAAATATGACATGATAAAAAGATGATGTTGGACAAGGAAGACAACATATTGAGTTATGTTTTCTTATATCCGAATAGAAGTTATATTTTTTTGGATCATCCAACATGTTGAGCTTGCCTTTCCCCCTCATGCTAGCCAAATTCTTTGCACCAAGTAGAGATACTACTTGTGCTTCCAAACATCCCTAAACCCAGTTTTGCCATGAGAGTCCACCATACCTACCTATGGATTGAGTAAGATCCTTCAAGTAAGTTGTCATTGGTGCAAGCAATAAAAATTGCTCTCTCTAAATATGTATGATCTATTAGTGTGAAGAAAATAAGCTTTATACAAACTTGTGATATGGAAGAAATAAAAGCGGCAGACTGCATAATAAAGGTCTTTATCATAAGTGGAAATATAAAGTGACATTCTATTGCGCTAAGATTTTATACATCCAACCCTAAAAGCGCATGACAGCCTCTACTTCCCTCTGCGAAGGGCCTATCTTTTACCCTTATGCAAGAGTCATGGTGATCATCACCTTTCCTTTTTATACCTTTTCCTTTGGCAAGCTCTATATGTTGGAGAGAATCGGATATATATATATATATATATATATATATATATATATATATATATATCCACTCGGATGTAGGTTTTCATAAAGCATTATTGTTGACATTACCCTTGAGGTAAAAGGTTGGGAGGCGAAACTATAAGCCCCTATCTTTCTCTGTGTCCAATTGAAACTTTGAACCCACAAGTATCGCGTGAGTGTTAGCAATTGTGAAATATTATATGATAGTTGAGTATGTGGACTTGCTGAAAAGCTCTTGTAAATTGACTCTTTCCAATGTTATGATAAATTGCAATTGCTTCAATGACTGGGATCATATTTGATAGTTTTCAATAAAGTTTCTGAATCCTGCTCTACCTTGTGAGCGAATTGTTACTTTAGCATAAGAAAATTATATGACATTATATGTTGCTGTTCTAAAGATGATCATGATGCCCTCATGTCTGTATTTTACTTTATCGACACCTTTATCTCTAAACATGTGGACATATTTTCGGTATCAGCTTTCGCTTAAGGACAAGCGAGGTCTAAGCTTGGGGGAGTTGATACGTCCATTTTGCATCATAAGTTTATATTGATATTTATTGCATTATGGGCTGTTATTACACATTATATCACAATACTTATGCCTATTCTCTCTTATTTTATAAGGTTTACATGACGAGGGAGAATGTCGGCAGCTAGAATTCTAGACTAGAAAAGGAGCAAATATTAGAGACCTATTCTGCACAACTCCAAAAGTCCTGAAACTTCACGGAGCACATTTTTGGAATATATAAAAATATTGAGCGAAGAAAGCACTAGAGGGGGCCACCAGCCAGCCACAACGGTGGAGGCCGTGCCCTACCCCCCTGCGCGCGCCCGCTGACCTTGTGGGCCTCCTGACAGGCCTTCGGCGCCCATCTTTGGCTATATGGTGTCTTTTACCCTGGAAAAAAATCAGGAAGAAGCTTTTGGGATGAAGCGTCGCCGTCTCGAGGCGGAACCTGGGCAGAACCAATCTAGGGCTTCGATGGAGCTGTTCTGCCGGGGAAACATCCCTCCGGGAGGGGGAAATCATCGCCATCGTCATCACCAACGATCCTCTCATCAAGAGGGGGTAAATATCCATCAACATATTCACTAACACCATCTCCTCTGAAACCCTAGTTCATCTCTTGTATTCGATCTTGGTCCCAAAACCTAAGATTGGTACCTGTGGGTTGCTAGTAGTGTTGATTACTCCTTGTAGTTGATGCTAGTTGGTTTATCCGGTAGAAGAATATATTTTCAGATCCTTAATGATAATTAATACTCCTCTGATCTTGATTATGATTATGCTTTGTGCGTAGTTACATTTGTTCCTGAGGACATGGGATAAGTCTTGTTATAAGTAATCATGCGAATTTGGTATTCGTTCGATATTTCGATGAGATGTATGTTGTCTCTCCTCTAGAGGTGTTATGTGAACATCGACTACAATGACACTTCACCACTATTTGGGCCCAGGGGAAGGCATTGGGAAGTAATAAGTAGATGATGGGTTGCTAGAGTGACATAAGCTTAAACTCCAGTTTATGCGTTGCTTCGTAAGGGGCTGATTTGGATCCATATGTTTCATGCTATGGTTAGGTTTACCTTAATTCTTCTTTCGTATTTGCGGATGCTTGCAGGGGGGTTAATCATAAGTGGGAGGCTTGTCTAAGAAAGGATAGCACCAAAGCACCGGTCCACCCACATATCAAATTATCAAAGTAACAAACGCGAATCATATGAGCATGATGAAAACTAGCTTGACAACAATTCCCATGTGTCCTTGGAAGTGCTTTTCTTTATACTAACAAAAATGCCCGTGCGTTGCAATGGAATAAAAAAATTGATGTGCTTTGCTGCCAAGCAAACGTCAATTATCATTAATCAGGTTGGCGATGTAAAGAATAAGTTTGATGATGACAAAAATGAAGGTTCAATTAATAATATGATTCTTTGGGGCTAAAACATGGGACATGAATCCTAGCCAACTAATCGAGTAAACAACCTTATATTTAGATTAACGTATTGATAATAAAAATATCGTACACGTAATGTTTATCTTGAGTTATCTTCAGAAAGTAAAAATGTGGTATACTTCGTCCAGCATCCAAGCGTGCATGTTTCTGTCGTGTATGCTAATCGATAAGTCTTGTCATATAGATGTTCTACCTTATATGCAATATTCTCAATGTATTCATAAATTAATCTAATTATGCTACTGTGACATCCCAAAATTTTCAATTTGGAATGTTATACATAGGTTATTCATGCATATCATATTTTATTGCATTTTCGTTGCCGATTCTCGAAATTCTAAGCAACTCAAGGACCCGCAGAGAGAGTTGGGGATTTCACAATTTTCATATTTGAATTTTATCAAATATTGAAACAAGGATCACTTTGGTTTTAATTTATTTTCCCTTCGAAAATATTTCATATCAATATATATATATATATATATATATATATATATATATATATATATATGAGAGGAGATATTGGAGGAAAAATATTAAAATCAAACATTTGATTTTATTCGGATTTTATTGCAATTTTATTTGAATTAGGAAAAATACGTGTTTTTAAAAATTGCATTATAGGCCCAAATAAATGTTCACTCTGTCCGGCATATTTTTAGAGGACGGGGAAAATTTATTTCAGGATTTTTGGAGTCCTTTAGTATTTCTTTTGTTCGTTTTTCT